>NW_023425352.1:5924455-5929455 GCF_014108415.1 Molossus molossus
GCTTCTAGGCGAAGCTGTTCAGAGTTAAACAGTAAGAACACGAGTCTCTGCCCCAGAGCTAAGTCGGTGTCTTTTTTTCAAGCGACACACACGAGTGACTGAATGTCATCTTTGGCCATAGTTAATAAGTGATGAGGACCCTGCAGGTTTCAAAAGCTTATACAACCAAACAGCTCATGTTTATTTATTTTATTATATATTTTCTTTTAATTCAGGAAATACCCACAGAGATTACAATTCTAATTTGCAGGGAATCCTGGCGGCAGAAAAATCAAACAATTAGCAATTTACCTTCTAAACAGACTCTGGTAACGGACAGCTTCACAGGCAACCAGACAAACACCGCGCTCTCCCCCCGCCCAAGCCGGTTTGGAGTTCTGACGACAAGTTCAGGAAGGTGACCCGATGGACAGCATCAGCCACGGCCATCACTCAGGTTTGCGTACGCGTTCACGATTTGTCCAGGTACAAAGTGGACTGTGATGCGTTACGCCCTGTGTGAGTTCCTCAAAAGTAGTCTCTACTCCCAGGAACTGTGTTTTCACAACCACTGTCGTCAACGCGAATTCTTTAGACACACATAGACACACATGCACACGCGCACACACACGCACACGACTAATTAAAATGCTTTGTGAAATTGCAGTGTATTCCCAGGACGTTTCTTCGTTAGCTGTTTTGGCTGGTCTCTACACTACACGCATTTCAAATGCCATGTCCCCCTACCTCTCAAACCCGGTGTGGGCTGAGCCAGTGCGTGGCCCAAAAGGTCATTCTGCCCACCCTCCGCTCAAGGGGAGCACAGCAAGGGGAGGGATGGAAAAGGACTCCCCAAGAACATCGGTGAGCAGATGATGGGCTTCGCTCTAAGGCTTCTAGGTGTTAATTCTGCCCTCTCTCCGCTCTGTCCAAATGCGAAAAGGAATTGAATGTTATTGGCACGTCTATGTGCTAGGCAAGAGCAAAGACAAATGAGACAGAGTTGTTCTTTTCCACGGGTGCACGGTCGACGAGTAAGACCAAACCTTCAGAGCAGGCGACACCCCAAGCCCTCAGGTTCCACGAGGAGAAAGCCTGGGCCGTGGGGAGCTGACTTCAGCTGAGGGGACCGGAAGGCTGCGGGGAAGGCTGATACAACGTCGCTCCACATGACCTTCTCTTGGTGGGAAGAACCCGTCTTCTGAATGGGTAAAGGAGCTGCTGTCTGTCTCAGGTGGAGGTCATGCAGCCTTTCTGCAGAAACAGCATCCTCTCCCTCTCCTGGTCTCTTCCTGTGAGCCTGCCGATGCAGGAGGTGAGGACTCCAGCCCAACTTCTGAGCTCACGGGAGAGGTAAGCATGGTGGTGTCTCTACAGCACATAGGACTGTGTCTGCAGCCCCCACACCCCGGGTTGCTATTCTTCACACTAGCTCCCCAAAAGAAAGATGTCATCACCCCGTTTGAAAGATGGGGCCAACGTGATCCTCAGCCACCTATCCAAGGACAGTAAGAGGCGGAGTATGCAAACCCCCTGACCATAGGGTCCTCTTAACTAAGCCACACTCTCAGGAAATTCTAACCAGACAAGCTGCATCCCAGAAGCCCACACCAGCCCCGTGCAATGAGCAGGATCCCCTGAAATGAAGGTGCAGAGGGTCTTCAGTCATGAACCTTACAGCTTTGCTCGGGAGATGAGTGAACTTAAAGTTAACTGGCAGTATCTTGTTTATGTTATATGTACATCATATTTCTATGTAGAGCATATTTTGTAGATGTGCCTACGTGTGTGTGTATATATCATATATACATATATTATACATATGTGTTATATATACAGAGAGAGAGAGGCGCATGCGTAGTAGTAGGGCCATAGGAGGTAGTAGTCACTGGAGATGGTCGGAGCATATTTACCAGCCCAAGCATCCATCGCCTGGCAATGGGCAGAGAGTCAGGGAAGTAAACTGGTCTGACCAGAGTCAGGTGGGCAATAAGGAGATGGGTAGATGAGACCAGAAACATAAACCCCACATCAAGAAGAGCAGAGGAAGTCCAAACCCCCCTTTCCTCTCCATGAAAACCCCACCTCTACTGTGGGTCTCACTCAAGACCCACCTTCCCCACCCTCTCCAGAGCCCCCAGTGTTTTCGTTGCTCTGAGCTCTTAATTCTTGGTGTTGCTGCTACATGCTTCAGCTCTGCGTGGCGTGGTGTCCTTCCACGCGTAAACATGGACACGGACGTCTCCATGTCTTGGGGCTCCTTTCCCGTGGAGTGGGCTCAGAGGAGGGATCACTCCCCAGCCTAGCCACGGTGTAGCCTATCCTAGACCAGACCGAGTGTCTGGCTGTGAACCTGAACGCCAGCCCTTGCTGCCAAGTGACTTACCTCGTCTGTAAAATGGGTAATAGGAACTACCTCACAGGCATGGTACACGACCATAGAAAGCGCTCTGCTCCCAGACTAGCACACGGAAAGGACCCGGCGAGTGAGATCCAGCAGGAACCTTTAGTAACAGTGGCGACGGCAACGACTTTGTAATTTCCCGGAACTGATCCTCAGTTTCCCGGTCTGTAGAATGGGGACGAGCGTGTGGGTTCCGTGAGCATTAGGACAAGGCACATACCGAGCCTGGCACAGAGTAGATGCTGCAATTATATTGTCTGTGAGCAACAGAGCTACACACAGACTCATATCCCCAGACAGCCTTGCCCGTGAACTAGACACTCTGCAAACACTTGACCTATTGGGAAAACAATTCCTTGTACTAAGTACTTGTATTCATCCTGATACAAACTAACTCTACTCGCCTGTTAAAAGGAAAAGAAAAACAAGGCAGGAGGCTTCGCTCCCGGCCAAGGCGCCTCCGTCACGGGTCACGAGCATCTCCGTGCAGAGCTGAGCGGGGCCGATCTGGGCTTCTCACCTGCGCCTCTGCGTCTAGGCTTCTATCGGAGGACCATTCAATCTGCCTCACATCATTTTTAAAAGTTTGAAGCCTTTCGGGCTCCAGAAGTGTCATTATAGCTGGAATGGAATTCTGCCTCCTCCACCAGCCGTGTAATAAAATCTCCGAGTCTGAGAACAAGTCGGGGAAGTTCAAATGTCAACCAGGTTAACATTAAAATTGTTAGAAAACAGGAACCGTAATTTGGGGATTGAAAAAGAGGGAGAATTCATGGGGTCCGAGCAAGTGATCTGGAAAGAGATGTTTATCTTGGCCGTTTTCAGGGAAGTGACGTCATTGCGCACGTCTACTGGGATATTAGCCCTGAGTTTTCCAGCCCAGGTTTTGGCAGTGAAGTTGGCAAAATTAGACCGTTTCGTTAAACTGATCTTCGCGGCGTCCACCTCCCCGGCCCGTTACGGCGCACCCATGGCACGGCTGGAGAACAAGGGGCGAGCGCGCCCTATAAAACAGGAGCGACCTGCTCCGTGCAAAGCGCATTTTATAGCGCAGGTGGACCTGCGTTTATCGGTCTTATAAAGCAGCCGCTCATGCCGCTGTAAAGCAGATCCTTCATTTAAACAGAGAGGAGGAGGAGAAGGAAAACATATCCACCTATTAATTTCAAAATTGCAATCACAAAGAACTCTGCGGCCGATTGGGCACTTTATAACAACACGTGCCCTTCTATCTCCGCATGCTTTATGCATTCCGTCAGGGGCTTTGTTGAGACATGCGAAACAGAAAGGCAATTGGGGGAGGGGGGGCAGGGGGACAAAAAGCTTTGTTGAACTGTGAAAGCAGTTTCCATGCCCCACTCAGGAAAAAAGCAGCTATTTTGGCACCTGGAACCGTGAACATGGTTGAAATGTCACAGTGGTGGTGGGCTGGGCGGCGGGAGGGGGGCTGCCCATTTCGGGTATGAATGGGAAAAACTCCGAATAGGAAGTCCTGCAGGAGTTTTTATTGCCGATTTCCTTTCGGGAAGATGGCATTGTTTCTGCCCACAATGACGAGGGAAGGGTGTAAGTTAGACGGGCTGACAGCGTCCTTCAAAGCTCCCGCTGGCCGCCGGAGTGCGTGGTTCTGTATTTTTGTTCCTTGCCGAGCAGTTCTGGGCTATTTATAAGTAAGATCGTGCGGTTGCCGACGTTTTACTTCCCTAGAAAGGGTTCTTGGCATGGCGTTTTGATTAAGAAAACGTTCTAAACACAATGCCAGAGGTATCTCCCAGCCTGCAGCTCTCTGTGTTTAAAAGTCAAATTCTTTCCCCTCCCATTGACAACAGCTCCAAAAATACTCCCCTGTGCCGTCAGGCCCGTGGACACCCCTGGCCGGCTCACACTTCCTGTCCTTCTCCTTGACACGTTCTTTACCAAAAGCCCTTCTGCAATGTCACTGGACCTGCACACAATAGAATCCCGTCGCAGGGTTCGGGGAGGGCGCCCATTTAGAGGGAGAATAAAACAAATGTTTAAAAGTCCCGTTATTGGTTTCATCCCCATCCCCGCTCTCGGTTCTTCCTTGGCGCCAACGCCGTCCTCATGCTCGGTGCAGATGTTCTCACAGCTGCCCGCTCGCATAGCTGACAGCGTGCAGTGTGGGCTCCACCACTCACGATCCCAGGAGAGTGACCCGACGAGACATAAAGCAAGGACAACAGCAGCAGAGTCTCCAAACTGCTGCCAGGGGGAATCTCTCTGAAATGCAAATCTGAGCACAGCACCACCCTGCTGACAGCTCTGCTGTGGCTCCCTATTGCTACTCTCCAGCGCAACTTCCAAAATCCTTAACCTGCCCGGCACAGCTCCGCTTCACTCGTGAAGCTGGCCTCTCTCTGCTCCCCTCCCACCTCCAGCCATGTGCATCCTGCTAGCCTGCTGAGCTGCTTTCGGAGGCCCCACAGCAAAGCAAACTGTTCCTGGCCCACTCTTTGGAAAGCTGCTACTATCTTGTCTGCCTGGCAAACTCCTCTTCATCCTTCAAAACCCTACTCAGCATCTGCTGCTCTAAGCAGCTTTCCCTGACCCTCGCGCATGTTCTGGTTATTGCAGTGTCCCATCATGGTCCAGATAC
>NW_023425352.1:5934455-6134455 GCF_014108415.1 Molossus molossus
AGATTATGAATCTGCCAGGCAGTCATTCATCAGCCTCACTGTGCAGCCCAGCACACATTCCAACAACAACAGAAACAGAACATCTCATCACACGCCTTCCACCACCGCACGGCTAAAACCCCAGTTATCAGCAGAAATAAATTTCATCATGTGTGCGCGACGAGGTGATGAAACCAAGTATAAATTATCCAGGTTGGGGCCGACTGACGGTGGGCGGCGTGGGGCGCCCGCTCCCCGAGCTGGGCACTTCCTCGCTCTGGGCTGTCAAACAGGAAGCCTGCAAGCTTGGCCTGAGACTTATGGAATTACCTGTGGAAACATATTGTGGAGGTCAGGCCCAGGGTCGGTCCGTCAGACGGCCAGTGTCGGGGCCCTCACATCCACCACCAGCGTTTGTGTTCTTAACACTTTTTTTTTTTTTTTTTTTCTTCCAGGATATGTAGCGGCAGAGGCCAAAGTCTATAAATTTCTGACTTTGCGCCCTGCTCATTGTTCGCGTTTCCGTGGCTGGATGACCAGCCTCTGCCGGCCGGGAATTCTCTTTGATGGGACTTCAGGTTTCGACAGCAACGCCTTGTTTACTTTTCTCAGTTCTGGTCCCAAAGAAAACCAATACTTGGCTCCTTCCCTCCTTGGAAAGGCCTCGTCTCTGGGTCACGCTCATCGGGATTGAGACCTGGGACTCGAAATTTTTCTGAAGTTTCATTGGCCCCATGATGAGCAAGCTGACACATGGGACTGGCCAGCAGTTGGGGTGATGGTGAAATAAAGCCAAGAAACGAACCCCAGGCCCCGGGCGGCGAGTCAGCGGCTTGGTACCCATGTTTGTTTGGCTCCCGTCGCCTGGGGTCCTTCTTGCCCAGAAATAGTCACATTCGGAGGCGCACACGCCATACTTTGGGGCTGTTCGGTGCCCAAGTAGCGATGACACAAACAGAAATTGGAAAGAAAAAGGAAAGACACCGGTCGCTGTCGCCCACGGGAAGATGGTGTGCCTCTGCTCTCTCCGAGTGTTTTCTAACGGGATCCGAGCCAGTTCCAGGTGGCCCTTCAGTCACAGTCACAGCAGTAATAATACTAATAAAAGTCTCCATCGCCGAGCGTCACATAATGGTTGCTCCCGGCCCTGTCTCCTCATTGCTGAGCGCTCGTCCGCTGATGTCCAGAAAGTGGCAGTTGGATCTGAAGTTTCAGGCCATTGCAATTCATGAAAAATAGACGGAGGTCAGTGTGTTTGGTTGGGGGAGGGGGGTTCTGCACCCCCACCCCCTCAAGGCCCTGTGTCGTCCGAGTGTCCCTTGATTCCCATGGGCTGTCTCGGGAGGCGCGTGGGCACTGACCCGCTGGCGTGTGACACAGCTCGGATATTTGGCTAACTACTTCGCAGTTTCTATAGTGATAATGATGTAGCATGGGCACCTATTGGGAATATATAAAATTAGAGAGAATTTCTGTTTGCTTTGGTCCTCTTTCTAGAGTAATTACGGTAACTGCCATTCATCCCTGTTCTGTTGCCTGATTATTCTAGAGTCACCAGAATAACCTGGCTATTAAGCTTTAGTCATGTTAAGGAACATACGGCAAAGTGACAACTTGTCATGTTGGCCTTATCAGTGTTGCTGGTTCCTCATGTCCTGGACCCAATTTTGACAATATTTCCAAGTGCTTCCCCGGAGCTGGTAGGGCGTGCGGCTTCGGGAAGGCCTCGGACGGACTGCTTTCTAATTTGTTTTCGCCTTTCACTGTGGCAAAAGCATCCCATTCTCTATTTGGTATTAATTTGACCATTTGGACCCCAAAATGTGGAGTTTGTTAGAGCCCACGACGAATAGTCCTGAGCCCTGGCCAGTTTGGGTCAGTGGTTAGAGCATCGGCCTGGGGACTCAAGGGCGTCGGGCTCAAATCTGGTCAAGGGCTCGTACCTGGGTTGCATGTTTGATCCCCAGCCCCAGTCGGGGTCGTGCAGGAGGCAACCAATGGAGGTCTGTCTCACACCGATGTCTCTCTCTCTCTTCCTCCCTCCCTTCCACTCTGTCTAAAAATCAATGGAAAAATATCCTCATGTGAGAATTAACAACAACAACGAAAACAGTACCAAGAACCTCCGAAGGGGTCGAGCAGGCCAGCGGTGGTCACCACCAGATCTTACTTCTTACGTGAGGGATTGTCAAGGTCTGGGGTCGACATCACAGTTGGGGATGACATCCTTCTAGCACCTTCTGGCAAGGGTTCTACAAGATGACTTTGAGGAAGCATGTTCTAGTTTGTGTGAGGAACGCTAGATCAGACACACACACGCTGGAGATGATGTTTAGGGATCAAACAAATACACCAATGACACCAACATCACTACCCCGTGGAGGTACAAAGGACTTCCTCCTGCTCCTTGCTTGTTGCGCCTTGTAGGGCAGACATGCTTCCTGGGGTTTCGGAAGCTGTGGTCGTCATTATCGTGCAAAGCCGGGACCGAGAGCAAGCACAGTAACCTTAAAGCCATCACTGAGCACTGACAGACTGTGCAGTTGCGCGCGAGAGAAACCCCAGGAGAGAGGACGTGGGGGTGGCGTGGCATGAACACGAGCCTGAGTGGACAGGACTGTGAGATGGGACACCTGTGAGCCCCGATTTCCTGACTCCACACTGGGCTCCCAGGAGGGCCGACGGTGCAAAATGCCTGGTGGCTCACGGGGCAGAGCAGAGTGAGGAGGCAGACCCTTCGGCACCAGGGTGAGCCGGCAGCCCAAGGGCAGATAAGCTGGCATGAGGATGTCCTCCCAGCACCGGAGGTGTCGCCCAGGGCTGCTGCGGCCAGTGGGTGACAGGGCCGCAGTGGGCAGCAGCAGGGAGGGGGCAGGAGAGGACCGTGGACATCTAGGAGTGTCCCTGCTGCTTCTGTCCCAGCCTAGAAACTCCGCGTCCCCTTGTCCATCCAGTACCAATCGACGGCCAGCCGGGACAGGGCAGCTTGGCGGTGGTGGGCATGGTTTAGACCCAGACAAAGGACAGGGTGAGAATGGATGAGTGATGGGAAATGGAAAGACTGAATACAACACAAACCTTTAGCAGAAGATGGGGCGGGGGTCCCCAGATCAGATAAAGCAATGGCGTCATAGGTGGGTAACCGGTTCCTTTTCATTGACAGCTTTGTTTCTCAGGACAGTTTTTGGTTCACAGAGGTGCTGAGCAGAGAGCAGGAGAGATCCCTCGTGCCCTCTTCCCACTCACCTCCTCCCAGCTCCCCTGTGATGAACACGGGATATGCATACGAGCTGACGGACCAGTGCTGGTCCATCGTGGTAACTGCAGATCTTAGCTTACATCAGACTCACCCTGGGCTTCCAGTCCGTGGGTCTGACAAATGCCCATGGTGTGTGCACACCGCCACAGGGTAGCACAGGGCAGCGTCCCTGCCCCAAAGTGCCCCGTGCTATGCCCGCTCGCCCCTCCCCCACACCCCAGCGTGCACCGACGGTAACTGTTTTAAACACCCTGTCCGAGTGCTGAGCATGGGCCGGACATTCCAAGGCCCTTGCATTACTTCATCCACTCTCATAACAAGCTGAGAGAAAGCAGTTCCAATCTTTGTCCTATAGACAAGGATGGCGCACAGAGCATGTGGGACTTGCCCGAGGTCGCACAGTTAGTGATGGGCTGAAATGAGGCGGCCATCTGGCCCCAAGTCCTGGCTCCCCCCGCCCTCCTGTGGGAGCAGAGGTGTGTTCAGGTGTGCTCTGGGTCTGAGGGGGCGCGGGCAGGAAGGTGACGGGCACCACTGTCCTGTTTTTGCTGCCAAAATGAACGGTGTCAGGTTAAAATGTGTTGCATAGTACTTCACACGGCAGATCCCAAACGCTGATGCCGACCATTCATCAACGGCTTCTTTCATGCCATAGACCCAGGGTTGTGGTGTCTCCAACACAGGCCACCGAGAGCTAGCAGGTGAACCCGTCCATGTGGCACCCTCCCCAGGCCACTCCAGGCTGTATGATGTGGGCACTGAATTACCCATAAGTGGTCCCAGGTTGACCAGGTCATTCAACGCCTCTGGGACGCATTTGCCAAGGTTTCTGTGGGTCCTTCCAACCCCGAATTCTCTCCCAGCCTGTGACTCGGTGAGCAGTAAGCAAATTCATCTCAAAGGCTGAAAATGCTGCTTCTTCCCCAGGAAATGTGCCCGGGTGTGACCTGGGCCAGGGTGGAGGTTCTCGCTGGGACAGCTGTGAGCAATGAGCCTGGCTGGCCACTGGCTGTCACAGCCGGCCATCACGCAGGACAGTGATGCAGGCTGGGCAGAGAGAGACCTGCAGGGACACCGGACCATATTCACCCACATCCCTTGACCAGTGTCCTCTCGCTGTGACCTGGCAGGCCACCGACGCCTCCACTTGCCGCTGTCCCTGGGGCAGGGGGGACACCACCAGGCATGGTCAGCAAGCGGCCGTGGTCTGACCAGCGCTCTGGTGGCTGAGGTGCTGGTGCAGGAAGCACCGCCTTAGCCGAGCGTTGCCCGTGGAAAAGGAGGAATGTGAGGTTCTCTCAGGAGGGCAGACCACTGGCTCCCGACGCGCCTGCTGCTTGTGCAGCAACTGATGGGTCCTGGCTTGTCTGGTGATGACGAGGAGGTGGCCGGGCTGCCCTCCCAGGGGCGTCCCCTCTGGTGGGTGAAGGCCACAGTCAGCAGTCAGCCCTGAGAAACAGAGGCCCCTCCCCCCGAGCAGGTCGGGGAGCAGAGCCCCCACAATTATCCCAGCCGGTCCTCTCATCAGGACCCGAGCAGAGGATGCTGCCGGCTTATTTCTGAGAACACACAGCCAGCACGAACCTCGGCTTCGGGACCGGACCCTGCTTCCAAGGCCAGTCGGTCTCCGTCCCCTCGCCTGGTCCCCCCTGCTCCAGTCCGGCACTGCTCCCCGCCGACCCGACAGAGCCCTGCAGAGCTGAAATCAGACCCCTTGATCAGACGCACGTGGCTCGGCCAGCTCAGACGCCAGGAAACTCATTTTTCCTGAGTGCTTGCGTTTCCTTTGTTATGGCGGTGATGGCGCCGTGAAGTCCTCACAGCCCGTGTGAGGACAGGGGGCTGTCCTCCGGCACCCAGAGGGCCGATGCCACTCAGAGCATCCAGCCCAGCTGGACCGTGAGCGGAGAGAGAGGGAGCCACTCGGGAAGGCTCGGGCTGTCGGGGCAGGGGGGTCCCAGCAGCACCACCTCTCACAAACCCTGTCCAATGTGGAGGGGTAGCCGAAAGGGGCTGTCCCCCGTGCTCACAGGGGGGCAAGTCACAGGGGGTGGCCACCATCCTCCCGTTCAAACATCTATGGGGAACATGCTTTCGTCAGCACTGAAGGATGTCCTAAGCATCCAGTGATGACGCAGCAAAGGGAGCTCACGTGTGAAGAACCACGATGCAACTTGTGCAACCACGAACGGTGTGTAAGGAGAGGGAGGGAGGGGCCACCTGCGTGCCAGGTGGCCGCTCCTCACCTGTTCCAGATTGGGTAAGAGCGATCGTCCGAGTCTGCTCTACCAGCTACTGGCATCCCGGAGGACAGGGTACGGGGTAGAAGGGTTTTGGTGACGGGGAAAGTTTTCAATGTGCTGTCTTAACCCAGTTCGAGGGCTCCTGAGCTTTAGTATGCTGGTGTCACTGAGGGTCACTGAGATCAGCTGTTTTCAGACTCGAGCAGGACCATGAGACCCCTGTTTTCAAAGGACATGTCTGAGGACTGTTCCATGGTGCACACGTGGGGAAGCTCTGGACGTGACCCCACGTTCTACAACCGTAGGGCCGGCCTCTCAGACTGTCCCCCTTACCCTGCTCACCCTCCGGTTCCCTGCAGAGATGCTCCCTGTCTCCCCGAAAGGCAGCTTTGCAGAGCTCTGGCGAACCTGTCCCTGCCCGTGCACCCCGAGAAAGCCCTGATCTTCCAGGCATTGGGATCACCCCAGGGAAGCGCTCGCTAAGGTCTCGTGGACGGACGGCGTGATGTGAAACGAAATGACGCCACCTCTTCCTCCTGCCTCCTTATCTATAACCTGGAGATCCTGTTACCACCTACTTCACAGAACTGCTGCGGCTGCTGAATTCAGGGTGGCGGGGAAACAGGGCGCCCCGGTCAAATGGCCTGGAGGGTGCTCCGCCGTGTCTGCGCGGGTGTGTTCAAAGTACGGTGTGGCACACACTTCTACGCAGACGGAAAAGTTGTTTAGCTGAAATCCAGGCTTTCCCGAGCATTCTGCCCTTGTATCTGCTGAACGCAGCAGCCCTCATGGAATGACAGGGCACTCAGCAGGTGCCTGGCACGAGGGTTGGCTCCATGATGGTGTTGATGAGAGTGTCATTTGCTTATGGGACAGTCCCTGCTCCTCGGTCCTGAGTTTGTGAGCGAGAGGAACCTCTAGTTCTCATCCTCAGTTCCCAGGTCAGAAGCTGGAACAGACATCGCCTCAGAGATCACTTCTGTTTCTTTATATTAAAAAAAAAAGCAAAACCTGGCTGGTTGGTGTGGCTCAGTGGTTGGGCATCAACCCATGCACCAAGAGGTCGCCGGTTCAATTCCCAGCCAGGGCACATGCCCAGGTTGTGGGCCCAATCCTCAGTGGGGAGCAAGCAGGAGGCGGCCAATCGATGTTCTCTCTCATCTCTCATCGATGTTTCTATCTCTCTCCTTCTCCCTTCTTCTCTCTCTAAAATCAATGAAGGAAAAAAATTAAAAAGAAAAAGAAAAGTAGGCCCTGGCCAGTTTGGCTCAGTGGTTAGAGCATCGGCCTGCGGTCCAGAGAGACCCGGGTTCGGTTCCCGCTAAGGGCATGTACCTCGGTTGCAGTTTGTCCCCGGCCCTGGTTGGTCGTGCAGGTGGCAGCCACTCGATGTGTCCCTTTCACATGGATGTTTCTCTCTCTCTCTCTCTTTCTCTCTCTTCCTCTCTCCCTCCCACTCTATCTGAACAAAAAATGGAAAAAAAAAATGTCCTCGGGTGAGGATAAAAAAAAAAAAGGAAAGAAAAAGAAAAGTAGTACAATAGAAATGTCTCTGAAGGGTACGGAAGGGCCCTCAGCTCATTTAGTTGAGAAGAATGTTTTGCTGAGAAGATTCTCATCAGAAGTAGCCGAGTGCCACTTGTTCCTACAGAAGTCAGCTCCCCCGTCGTTAGCTGTGATCCAAGTGCCGCTGCCAAGCACAGCTGGGGTCCCAGGATGGAGGCGCTGGGAGGTGGGGACACAGGCTGATGCTGGATGACAACAGGTCTCAAGAGCCAGGAGGCTCGGGACATGGGGCTGGTCAACATCGCGGCGGCATCTGCCCCCGTCCTACCTGAATCCCCTTGAGACACAATCCCGCCCAGCATGCCGTCGGCCCAACAGTCTCCGTGATACTTGGTGACTCTGTTAGGACCAGAGGACGGAACACACAGGGTTCGGCACCTTTCTCCAAGAGCGTGTCCCCAGTGGAGGCGCGGCCCTGTCACACGGGGCCTCGCGGGGATCCCAGAGAAAGACAAGTTGAAGTCCCTTCGTTTTGAACTTCACCTTCAGAAACGAGCTCCTGAACAGGTGGTGGCCCTGAGGTCACCTGGTGATGACCTTAGGCCCTGTACGACCCAGCTGGGAGAGAGACAGAGGAGGGCGGAAAGATGCTAGGAAGTGGTACTAGGAGGCTGGCAGGCGCGATTCCCGAGGATGCCTCTCCCGGGACCCTGAAGACTGCTGACAAGGAGGGCCCAGCAGCTGACCTCAGGGGCTCCCCTGCCCCAGAACATCTCCCCAGCACATTCCACACGCCTCCAATTATGGAGCCTCCCCTGCCCTGGCCGGTTTGGCTCAGCGGTTAGAGCGTCGGCCTGCGGTCCAGAGAGGCCCGGGTTCGGTTCCCGCTAAGGGCGCGTACCTTGGTTGCAGTTTGTCCCCGGCCCTGGTGGTTGGGTCGTGTGGGTGGCAGCCACTCGAAGTGTCCCTTTCACATCAATGTTTCTCTCTCTCTCTCTCTCCCCTCTCCCACTCTATCTGAACAAAAAATGTCCTCGGGTGAGGATAAAAAAGAAGTCTCCTCTGATTGACAAGTTTGCGCACGTGCATACAGCCTCCCAAGCAGAGTTGAGAGGATGGAACTAGGAGGACGGTGGGTCAGACCACCTCCTGCTGTCCCAGAGAGGCGCAGAGGCGCAGAGGCGAGCTCAGTCAGCCTCTCCAAGGCATGTTCTCAGCACGGACTGCAGGACGCCTCCCGAGAAGATGGGGAATTCTGTGCGGTGTCTCCTCGGGGCATCTACCGGGGCGTCAGGTAGACAGACACATCCGTGTACTGCAGGACTTTTCGGAACCGTATTCGCCTTCCTACCCGAAGTTTCTCAGCTTCCTTGACTCCACGAACACTTCAACAATGGACCTGTGATGTGACTTGGGAAATGCATCTTTGAGGAAAGGGGTTCATCTTGGAATTTCAGGAAGGCTGAGCTAGACGCCTCTTCACTTTTGAAACTGGGCACCGGGAGTGAGTTACTTAGGGTGCCACCCAGGAGCCAGGAGTGGACAATGAAGGGCAGCAAGCTTATGGTCAGATACTCTGGTCTCAGCCCAGGACCTTTCTCCACCAGGGACGGACTTCCTCCCCTGATGCCCAGGGCTGCCTGCCCCTAACGGGCCCATCCATCTGAGAATCTCTTTCCCGCTCAGCACGTCTGTTCTTTGTTGTATTCAGCACCATAGCCACGATCCAGGTGATCAGCCCAGAGCAGCCGTCCATCTAGGTGACTGACCAAGGTAGCCGCCCAGGTCACACACACACACACACACACACACACACACGTGTGCACAGCTCGCTGCCTGTAACAAATAGCAGTTGTGTGGGACTCTGACGGGACTCCGTCCCTCTCTGCGTGTCCCCTTTCTTGGCAGACGCCAGTGGCCCAGTAGCCCTTCAGACACCCGGCATGGCCCCTTGGAGACGGGCAGAGCCAGGCTTGCCTCAGGCTGAGCCAAAGGACGTGAGGCCTACGCTCGGGCTCACCTAGGGGAAGGAGGTGGGATGAGGCGCAGGGGAACTGGGGGGCCTGGGTACGGCTTTCCTCTGACGATATCCGCATTTCTCTCAAGTCCAGAACCTCCCCGATGGAAGTCCCTCCTCACCGAATTCAGTAGCGATGTCCCTCGGACCCTACACCGGCGCGAGCCACGTGGGGTGGGGATTTTTAAAAATCAAATTCCACTCCTCAGAGTACTTCCGGAGCTTTCTGTTTACAAACGTTTCACCGGGACGCCTCCCTCAGAACAGAGAACTCTACTCTGCCAACGACCTCCTCCTAATCCGTCTGTTTTCTCAATTCCAATGAACTCCAGTGTATTCGGAAAGTCAGAGAGCATGGTCTGCGGCTAATTGAACACTCATGTGAATTTGGAATCCTTACATATCCTACACTGAGCACTGGTTTTCACAGGAATATAATAAAATACAATAAAACACACTTTGCAATGAAATGACCCAGGGGTGATCCCGACCCTTCGTTTTGGGTATTCCAAAGGCATCTGGACTCAGACTGGGCGCGGTCACCTGGTCCACTCAGCCCTCCTCCCCGCTCAGCCTGAGCTCCCAGGAAGGGATGAGGCTGATGTCCCTGATCCCAGGACAAGACCAGGTGTTTTACTTTCGACGTTAGTCTCTTGAATCTTCTTTTTTCTCTTTGCATTCTTCTCATATATATATGTGTGTGTGTGTATATATATATATATATATATATATATATATATAGTGTTGAGGTTCAGTGTATAATTTTTCACATCTTGGAAATGCTCCTTGGACAGCATCGGCACAGGTAGGTCCACTTTGCAGAAAGCCCGTCCCATTCAGACAAATAAAGCAAGATTTAGCTGTTCTTCTCGGCTTGCTATCTAATGAGGTGTGCGAAAGGCCAACAATTCTGGAATATGCCAGAGAGTGCCTGCCCCGGGAAGAGCCGGTGATGTGATCCTGATTTCACATAACGATGAAGGAAATGATTCGTTTCAAAGCGAAGTGCCTCCACCCCAGCCCCGGAGCCGAGCCCCTTCCTTCGCTCCTTTCCAAACACCCTTCTCCCACGCCGCCGGCTTGAACTTGGTAAGTACACTCCAGCCCAAGTTCCCGACGCGTTAAAACCATCCACCTCCCCGTGGTTTGTTAGAACTGCTTTTCCAAGGAGTCCTGCACCCATCCATTTCTATTTAAGCAAATAAGGTTAGCTCCCTTTTGCCGTTCACAATTCAACAGTCCTCCTAAATTAATTTTCCCAAAAGTAATTCAAATAAAAGCTTGGTTGCCGCCACTCCTTTCTGAGGCACAAGATTGAATAAGGCATCTGAATAAAAATGTGTATTACAGCCTTCTTTAATATTTAAGCATGACATTCATTGATTTGTTTCTTGTTTTCTGCAAACCTTGACAACATGATAAAATAAATCATAAGAACAAAATATAGTGGTAACATCTTTTATGGACTTCACAGAGTCATCAATCTCAAGCTGAGAGTGAATTATCAGCACAGCAAAAAGATCTATGTTTTGAGAGCTCCAATAGCACGGTAGCGGCTGGTTTTTCACAAGCCAACTCAAGGCGGGTGACTGATAACCATCGTTATTATTTTCTGAGAGTCTGGTTTATGGTGTGTTGCGGAGGTGTTGGCATATATGTTTCGGAAGCAAAGGTTTGATCAATTCTAAGTAGACGTCTACTAACATATAAAAAATATAACCAGGCTTCCTGCTGAGCAGCGGTACGTTCCCACCATCCCGTGTCAGCGTGACAAGCCCCGTGTTGTGGTTCTGATTATATTTAATACGGAATTAACCTTTTTTACGGTGATCAACTGTGCGTGAAACACGGGTGAAACTGTAGCTGTGTGGGCACCTTCCCCATTTTCTTTGTGCTTCGATGTGCAGCAACGTTATTGTAAACACAAACACAAAACAAAACAGAAGCAGAGACCTCGAATCGTCACGTAACTGCAGCCTCTGGGTTGAGCCACAGACAAAAAGTCAAGGAAGAATATGCCGAGTGGAAGGAACCCCACCTGGAGCGGGTACCCCCTGGAGGTCAGGACGATGGAAGAGTCTGGAGCCTGGAGCACCGACCGCAACAAAGTTTAAAAACAAGTATCGGTGTCTGAAAGGGTGAGACGGTGTCCACATCACGGCCTCTTGTTCACGCAGACGCCTTCGCCGATGACCCAGCTCTGTCCGTGAACCCACCACGAGGCGCCTGGACACGCGGAAACACCTGAGCCGGTGTACTCCACGTGCTGCCTTTGTTAACTTTTAGAATTATGTTTGTGCAACCTGAGTGCCATTTTCCTTTTTTTAAATAAAAGTCACACTCCCTTTGCTGTGAATGCCGGCCTTCAGTGGGGTTTAAAGTTTTAAGGGAAAATCACCACCAAGGGACAGGCTGGCTGCCTGGACGCCGACCGTGACGAGCTGCGCGGAGGTTATTCAGCACGACTCCCGGTCCTTACCAGCACTCACTCCCAAGCCTGCCGCGGCCCTGGTGACGCAGGGGAGTCACCTACAAATCTGAAAAGACACTCCAGAAAGCGTGACCGTCTCAGGGGATTCCCCTGGGTTTTCCATCTGGAAAATGGGTGAATGAAAGCTATCGAAGTCGGGGGGGCTCCAGTCTCGGGTTGCAGGGGTGGGTAAATGTAGAGATGTTTGCTGGGGAGCAGGAGGTATGTGGTTCCCACGATGCTTTGCACTCCATAAATACCACCCCTCTTCCTGGCATCGTGCACTCCGTGAACCATGACGCCACAGTCCGCTGAAGCACAGGCGCTGTTTCACGGGGCTCCCGTCTCCGGCGCACCCCCGTGTACACGGCGGGACACTGTTCATCACCCTCGTCATGAATTCACGTCAATTACACCACTCTAAAATATCTCCTCTCCTAGGCCTGTGTGTTATTACCTCCTACTTTTTAGTAAAATTACACTCGTGCCGCCTCTCCTTGAGTCACTGTAACTCATGGAAGGATTTTTTTCTCTCTTCTTTTTTGTTATTACAACCAATTAAAGTCACTATGATTTTCTTTACTCGGCCTAAGAGAAATGCCATCAGTATTATTGCTTGTTTGACATTTTGGTTTTCCATTTGTTAAATTTTATTAGCAGTCCTGGATATGTGAATTACTGTGTCTTCGCGGCCACCGTGCTCTTCGGAGGAGCCCCCGTGCTGTGGGTGGCGCTGTGTGTGTCCGCTGTGAACCTGGCAGCACCTGCCTTTCAGTGGGGACATGGGGACAGCTCAGGTGACAATCGTATGGGCAGCTGGGAGAGAAACCATGGTTCCTGCATAAAATGTGAGGCTAAGCATGGCCGAGGGGGCTGCCGGCCTGAGGGTTGCCTCATGGAGGTCCCTCGCTTTTAGGGTCATAAGAAAATGAAGCCACTGGCCCTTGGGAGCCCGTCCTTGTTGCAAAAACTCCAACAGCCACGTGGGACAGGCTTTTCCTGAATGGGCTGAGAAAGGAAACATGGGTCCATTCACCTCTAACACTGTGTTTTGTTTGTCCCTTTTCAGTTTTGGAATCAGAAGCCAGCAAACAGCAGGAGGAATCACCTCGCACAGACGGGCACAGGGAAAGTATGTCCAGCAGCCCCTGCTCCACCGCCAAGGCCCACTGAGCAGACCACGGAGGCCTTGGCCTGGAGAAGGCTGCTTCTCCCCGTCCCAGAGCCCCCTCACACACTTCTACCTTCATCACCCCTTTTCCTGGGATGTCTAATTAAGCTCCCTGCTGTATAATTAATTGGCTGAGTTTGTCTGGGGTGGCAGAGTTAGTCATGGGATATGAGGGACTAGATTGCGAAAATGATTCTGGAATGTCGGCGCCAGGGGGCATCAACTATGTTCATTGTGTGCACCCTGCCCCTGGTCCACAGCAGGAGCTCAGTAGGTACCTACAGCATGAATGAGCCACCGGTCGCCTGACACAGGTGTTCTCCTACACTAGGCCAATGTGCCTGGGCATTTGCTGGCGTCCAGCCGCTGTGCCTCAGTTTCCTCATCTGTACAATGGAGATGTGAGCAGGGCCTGCCTCAGAGGACTGCTCTTGGGCTGAATAACATATAGGTCATGGTTTACGTGTGTGCGTGCGTGTGTGTGGACAGAGGGAGGAGTGAGGATGTAGCAGACAGCCTGCGCTCAGAACAAAGGACACTGTTATTCATTGTACGTTGCCTTAGCCTTTATCACAGCGAGAGTTCACACGGCTTGCTGAGATGCCCGGCTTTGAGGGCCCTGAAGATCCTAATGAGGTCAATTTTCTATTTCCAGAAAACTCATGAAGGAAACCCGGGCTTTGGACCAAGCCAGTTCGCCCCCTTAACTGGCTGTATTTGATCATTCCGTGCCGGCGTACCCTCTGAGAGGTGCAAGCTGAGACGCACCTGTGAAGAGACAGGATTTCACCGCGGAAGGAGTCTGTGAGAAACTTCCATTCTGTGTGTGAATGATACATTAGCTTTCTTCCTTTCTTTCTGAATGCTAATATATCATTCTTGCAGAAAAAGGGGCCACGTGCCCCTCCTTATGTGGTGGCCTGAAAAACCATGTCTAATACTGCATCAATATTCACTTAATAAAGGAGGAAGTACGCATTGCTTATGGTACTTCGATCTGGTTACCCCGGATTTCAGAAATTACGGAGAAGAGGGGGTCCAGCAACATCTCTGCCTTGTCAGTCATTTAATTAAGCAAAGAAAGCGTGCGATTCATTTTATTTCTGTATATGTTAATGTTAAAAAAAACTAATAGAAAACAGCTAGTAAATTGTCCCCCGCATATATTGGACACAGCAACAATTACTCTGGCAGAGAAGATATAATAAAAAAGGAAATTTTAATAGTACCCTATTCCATTTATTCTCTTGGGCTTCTGTTCCAAGGTAGTGTAGAAATTAACAATTACTTCTTCTCATTGTTTTTGATGATCTTTTTCTATTATGCTCCTATCCGACTTAAAATAAAAAATAATTTAAAATTACATTTTTTATTCAATTTTATGGTGCCCTGAGATTTACATTGCAGGCATGAGGAAGAACTGAGATAAATCAGAAAATAACCCAGAGCACTCCCTTCCTGTGCGTCTGACAACTAGTGGAGGGCATACCCGTCATTAGCACAGCTGAGATGATCTTATTTCAACCCAGAAATCCACAGAATACAAATAATGATGTGACGCATCACTGTATCGACACATACGTCTGCCTGGTGTTTGTGAATGTCTGTCATAGGTGCATCTAAATAGTTGACATAGCTCCACTCTATAAAGCAATTAACTCGGGTGATATGCAAATCGCCTATGAATTTCTCCAGAATGCTTGGGGAAATCTCACAAACTAAAATATCCTCTGACTTATTGACAGGCTACCATGTTGAAAAAAGTAGGCCATCCATGAACAGCTTTCGTGTGAACTATGGGACCTTATGATAAGTGGAGGGACCCCGAGGCCCCTGGCTTGGCTGAAATGAAGAAGCTTGTGAAGCGTACATGTGTTCTTTGTTTTGGCAGAGGACGGCGTCACGCTGAATACAAATGTGCAATCAAAACGATATTATGTAAAAATGGGAAGTTTGTCCTGGTGGAATCTCATCAGAGCCGCCTTGAGACACTGGGACATTTGAGTTCAAGTCACCCTTGGTTTCATTCTCTCTCTCATGCTCTCCATGGAGACCTCTCAGTTTGTGGCCCTGGGAGGTGAAAGCCAATGTCATGTGACCCTGCCTGGCCCTTTTCTGTGATGAAATCCCCGGAGCCATAGGTCCCTCCAGTTCAGGAAAATAACAATCCTGTAAACACAGGCTGACTCCCACATGTCTACTGATTCTTGAGAGTGCGGTTTTCCATTGCCGCAAGTCACCCCAAATGTAACCACTCAAAACAACACACATTCATGATCTATCTCATGGTTCCAATGAGTCGGAGGTCCACCATGGCTGAGCCTGGTCCTCTGCTCAGGGTCAGGCTACAATCAAGGTGTCAGTGGTGGTGTGTGTTTCAGGAGGTCAGGATCTCTTCCAACCTTACGTGCTTATCGGCAAAAATCAGTTCCTTGTGGCTGTAGGACTGAGGTCTCACTCTCCTGCTGGCCCTCACCCAGGGGCTGTTCTCAGGTCATATAACTCCCACCCCACAGTGACCTTTTCAGGGACCTCATGGCAGGTCTCTTCCTCAAAGCCAGCAGGAAGGTCCCTGTCCCCCTTTTAAGGACTTTCATCTAACTCACTCTCTCAGGAAAGTCTCTCTTCGATTAACTCATTGTCAAGCTGATTTGGGTCTTATTACATCACAAGAACCCTTCACCTGCGCCAAAGACTATCACCCAGTCATGGGAGTGAAACCCTATCACATCACAGGTCCTGCCCCATTCAGGGAGGGGGTTACGCTGGGGTGAACCCCAGGGCGGAGGGAATTTCAGAGGGCCATCTTAGAATTCTACCTGCTAGAGCACAAGAATCCAGAATTTTAGCACTTTATCAATGTAGAAAAATTACCTGGGAATGTATCTATAATTTGCCTTAAATATCTGGAAAGTTCAGAGAGATAAATAAATCCAAACGCAATGAGTGCTGGTACCTGTTGTTTCTAATGTTGCCTTAGGGAATATGTTTAAATTACTTCATCTCCCATATTCCAGCTCCCCTTGAAACAAATCTTTGCTCGGATAATCAGGAAAAGTGCTGGCAGACTGCAGCTCAGAGGGAAACACCAAGAAACCGTCTCCTACACCGGAAGGCCTGGGTCCAGCTCGGGGTGACCAGGCTGAGCTCCGAGACGGATGGATGTCAGCCTGCGGCTCTGCTGCTCCAGGACAGGGTCCCGATGGGGTGTTCTGGCCTCACCCTGCACCAGTCACCTTGCACCTCCCACCAGCTTGGCCCTACGAGTATTCAGGAACGCCCTTCTCTGCTTGTATCAATGAATGCTGAGAAGGTGGCTGGGCCGGGGATGTGGCAGGAAGTCGGTAACAGGCAGTTACAGCTTCGGCAGCCAAGGAGGAGCTGCTAGGATCACAGATCTCCCCCCCACCGTGTGGAAGAACATGGAGGGGTGCTGCCCAGGCTGCAGTGTGGCAGGCCAGGCACAGAGAGAGCAAGCCTGCCCGCGCCCAGGAGAGCAGACAGCAGACACAGAGGCTCTGCCCCATGGCTGTGCGGAGGGGGCTCCCTCCCAGCCCCCCGGGCTCCCATTGGCCAGGAAGCATGAGCCCACTCTTCCTATATTTTTAATATTCTGGTTATCATGCACAAACTCATCGATGAGAACGTTTAAGCAGTGTGCAAACAAGGCGGCCTGCTGGGCCACTTTGGGGTACCTGGCTCCCCATGTCAATAGGACAAGTCTCACGTCGTGTTTCTGATTATATTTAATAATGCAAAATTAGCCTTTCCTGATGTAACATATTGCCTGCAACACGGTTTGTTTGAACTAAAAAGACCCCTTCCTATTTTTCAGTTGTAATAAAAGGACTCACGTGGTGACCAAAATTTCCAGCCATTTTCATGCATTTGCAAAACAGTAGGAGAACAGAGCAAATCTTCTCTGAAACCAGCCGGCGCTGGGCACGCGGCAATGTGCTCTGTGGATGTGCTCCGCCACCCAGCACACAGCAACCTCCCGATCATTCCGAGGGCCCGGATCAGAAGGCTCAGCATTTCCCAGCCCCGGAACTGAGGCCACTCCGTCCTGAGGGTGTGTTTCCCTGTGGAGTCAGAGGGCAGCAGGCCACACCTCGTGCACGCTGGGCCACTCAAGGGTCAAGTAGGGGGACCCCGGCTTCAGGGTGAGGTCTCTGGCTGCATCTACCCTGGCAGCCAGGCCGCTGAAGCAGTGACTGATAAAGGGGGCAGTAGGGGAGACTGGGGGGCCCATCCAGGTCCAGGAGAGTGGCAGCCACACTGGGAGAGCATAGGGCGCTTGGTTAGCACGCTGCTGGACTGTGGTCCACTCTGATCCCGGGCTCTGCCATCTCCCCTTGCTGCCCCAAATGACTCTGAGCTTAACTCTGTGCTTCCTGCCTGCTGTGAAGCTAACGAGGTTCAGGGTACCGCAGACCTGAGGTTGGCATGAAAGGGGGATGGAACTCCCACCTTCAGTGTTCTCTTCCTTCCTGTGCCTCTTGCTGTCGGCAAATGTTCGTACACTTCTACTGAGTGGGCACAAAAGAAATGAAGCCGTTGGCAGTGTGCTTATGCAGAACAGGACACACCAGAGGGCCCCCAGCCTAGGGTTCCCGCGTGCATTAAAGATGTACAGAGCGAAACAGACAGCATCGAGCTGGGTCCTCGTCCCAGAGGCCCCCACAGAGCTGGCCCTCGCCCGGGTTTCCCTGGGATAAGCTGTGAAGGGAACTGGAGACCACAGGCCACAGGGATGGCCAGGACAAGGGGAAGGCAAGCGGCATTTTCAGGGATGGGCAAAGGAGACAATTTTAGCCTCCCAGCTTCATATGAAGAAAAGCAGGACCAGTTTCCCAAAATAGCAAACCCGGGATACAGCGTCAAGTGGCCTTTCAACAGCAGCAAAAGCTCTTGATTTAATGATCTTCCTTCCAGAAAAAGCCAGAGAGACGCGAAAGCCATCATTAGACGTTGCGTTTTCAAAAACGGGTGCATTAACGAGTAAGTAGCGTGCAACGGATAAAAGTACATGTTGTGGTTCATCTTCACGTAAAGAAATGAGACAGAAACAAGAGCGATGCGGACGAATTTCCCCTTTCACACGTGGCAAGCAGCCAACCATGTAACCCCAGAAAACCCAGGCGACAAAGGACAGACTAACAATGCGAGTCCTGAGATCATTAAGAAAACTGTGGTGTAATGTCAAATACATGTAGGAGGGATAGATTTTTTTTCAATACCTGGTACTAAATTATTGGTTAACTATGTTTAAAAATAAAGCGAGATCCTTATCTCGTGGCTCACAACAAATAAATTCCAAATGAAAAATAATAGATGAGGTCAAGTAATAAATATACATGATTTCTTTAGTGCGAGAAAAGCCTTTCCGAGCAGGAGACCCAAGCAAGAAAGCAAGAGACATTGCTAGAGCGTTGTCTGAACAAAACTGAGAAAAACGAATTTAAGGGAAGATGCCTAATAAAAAATTAAAATGAAAAACAATGGAGAGAAGATGTATGCTAAATATGTCTCTGGCCTATGGTTATTATCCTTAAGATAAAAAGAGCACTCGCAAATCAATAAGAAGAAGATCAATGTCTAAGTGGAGGAGTGGGCAGGGAGCACGGCACAGTGATTCCCAAGGGAGAAATAGGAGCATCCAGACACCTGAGCAAAAGGACCCAGTGCTCCCCCAGGGCCACAGGGAGGCAGCTCCCAGAGCTGCTCTGAGCCCTGCTCTATCAGGGTTGCTTGGCTTGTTTTGCTCGGCTCTACTCTGAAATAATCGCAGGGTCCCCGTCAACCAGGAAGAGGGAAGGGCACGCTCCTACGTCGCTGGTGAAAGTTAGCGTGGGAACAGCCTTCAGGAGGGAGACCAGGCAATGCGCTTGATTTAAAACACGCACAGGCTTTGACCCTGCGATTCCATTTCTAGTTGTTCTGAAGGAACAGGATGACAAGTTAAAAAACAAAAACAAAAAAACTGTGTATTAATCAAGTCCAACACAGTATTAGTTATAAAATCAGAAATTTAGAAACTATCTAACTGTGAGGCGACCGGTCCCCGAGCAGAGGGACAGCAGTGGTGTTTCCCTCCCAGAAAGTCTGCGAAGGCTCAGACCACTGGGCACGGCACCATCCTCACCACTGTCGTTACTTAGCCAGACCACGAAATGCCGGGTGCCGTTCGGAGACATGCCGGAGAAACACACGTATTCACCTGGGGAAATTTGAGATGCAGTAAATGTGGGGGAAAAAAACAAGCTGCATAACAACAATGACAGGAAAATCCTATTTCTGAAAAGAAAAGTGCGTATGAAAATGTATCATAAACATTCTGGAAAGAAATATACAAAGTGTTAATAGCATCTGTCTATGGGTTCTGGGAATATACAACTCCTCTCATTCACAACTTTCTGCGTTTTCTTATTTACCTACAATGAGTATATATTTCCAGGAAAATGTAATCAAATGTTATAACTACGAAAACTATGCAGATACGAGGACAATATTTGCGTTACGGTAGAAAGTGGGGAAGTGATGACGCGGTGTGCGCCCCCGTTTCACGCTCCTTCATCCCCGAGCGGGCGGAGCAGGCTTAGAGGTCGGTGCAGCGGGAAGAATTCGGCTGGGTGACGCCAGTGTCTCCTACGATGGGGCCAGAGAGGCCCCTTTCCTGTACCCTGAACCTGGCAAGGTTCTGCTCCAGTCCCCCACCTGCTGATGGTCATGCGGACCCCAGGGTAGGAGTCCACCTGGAGGTCATGGCCCCTGCCTGACCCCGGGGCTCTGCCACGGTGGCCCACGCCCTCTTCCTCTGTGGCCTCTCGCTGACGGCAGGCCCCACTGAAGGCGCGTTCACACGGCGGTGCAGAGTGGCCCCGGGTAACCTGAGGGCGTGTGAGGGGTCAGCTCACAATGCAGGTCGGAGTGCGAGGTGAAGCCTAATCCGCAGCCAGGAGCCAGCCCCCCTGCCCGCCTGGGAGGGGCCCACACCTCATTCGGGTTCCAGCCTGGCCTTCGAGGGAGCAAGGGACACGCACTTGTCACTGAGTGATGCTAACTTTTCCAACAGGCTGGCTGGTTTGATTGACCGCCCTTCAGTAATTAGTCGTGTGGCCTGTAGTATCCGTGATACACTTGATTTGACCCATCACGATGTCCGAGGCAAGCTCGGGTGAGGAAGACACCCGTTTTGTTTCTGTTAATGTTGATGTTTTTTCATTACTTCTGAAAATGGCCTTTTTCAGCATGAAAAGTAGAAATAAGGAAATACTGGCTAAAAGGACACATTTCCTTAGAAAGAGGATTGAGGTGACTTGTCATTGGCCCTTGCCCCACCCAACTGTCCGGCAGATCACAGATGGGCACCCCCTCCTCTGAGCCATGAGCACCTCCGTTCCCTTGCTGGCTGGGTGCCAAGCTCTGTCCCTGCACTGCCTGTGTGCCCCCTGGATGGACGCCTCCCCTGGCCCAGGCTTCCCTCCGCTCCTGGCTCCAGAGTGTCCTGCCAACCACACCCCAGAGGCCTGCCGTTCCGAAAAGCCTTTGACTGCTTCATCTCCAAGGCCTGGGGTCCCTTCCAGTGAGACCTGCATTTCTGTCCCGGGCAGATGCTGACACTGCTAAACAACTGGTCTGTGGACCTAAACCGTCCACCCCTGCTGGCCCTGTCTCGAGGTGGCCCTCCAGATGTGAGCCAGGCTCCGACTGCGCCCGGCTGGTGTGTGGCCTCCCTTCAGGCTGGTCCTCTTTTCTTGTGGTGTGCGTGCGTGTGTGTGTGAGTGTGTGTGTGTGCGAGTGCGTGTGTGTGCATGCATGTGTGTGCATGCATGTGTGAGTGTGTGTCGTGTGCGTGCGTGCATGTGTGTGTGTGCGAGTGCGTGTGTGTGAGTGTGTGTGAGTGTGTGTGCGTGCATGTGTGTACATGTGCATGTGTGTGTGCACGTGTGTGCACGAGTGCGTGACACTGTCACTGGTTTTTCACAGCATGACTGGCTTTCTCAGGCTCACAGCAGCACCAGCACTGAGGTTCTTCAGGGACAGTGACTGTGGGGACGGGACCCCGGTAACCCTGGCTGGAGCAGCACAGGTGGCAGCTGGGACAGCACTGAGCTCCCGTCTGTGCAGTGGCTGGGACCAAGGGCCCAGGGAACCCGGGGGACGTGGCCGACTGGCGCGGGGCGTGGAAACAGTGGCTGCTCCACGGGCTCAGCAGGAAGGGGGGCAGCGGATGTTGAAACGCACATCTCTCAGGCATCCTGACCCGCCTGCATCCACCAGCAGACATGGGCGCCCCTCCTCGGGCGGGGCCGGCGCAGTCACCCCAACTCTGGTTCCGGCCTGAAGAGACCCGGGGTCATGAACTGGGGTGGGAAGCACACTGAAATGCAGCAGGCCCTTTGGTTCTGAGGGTGGACGACAACACACCATGGTGTCAGCAGTAGTGACAAACCAAGAGATGCTGAGATGCTGGCAGCAGCCACATTACCCCCCGAGTCTGGCTCATGGACGTGTTGGAAGCACCAAACACAAATTTACCATGTTGTCTATTCCATGAGTAGGCTTTTTTCAATACTTGGTAACTATATTTTTAATCGGTTTTTTTGGAGTGAGAGGAAGGAAGGGAGAGAGCGAGTGAAACGTCGATGTGAGAGAGACACATCAAGCAGTTGCCTCCCGTAAGTGCCCTGACTGGGAACTGAACCTGCAGCCTGGGTATGTGCCCTGACTGGAGATCAAACCCAAGACCTTCCGATACTTGGGCTGATGCTCCAACCAACTAAGGTGCAGTAGCCTGGGTCCATATCTGATCATTATATTTTAATATTTGGTTTTACTTAATGAATTTTTTAAATTCTGAAAACGGAGTCAACCCTGGGGCCCGACCGACCATCAAAGGTGAGGACAGCACAGGAAACGTCAGGGGCCCTGTCCTGTGTGCCGGGGGCTCAGCGTCCCGTCAGTCAGTAACCTCAGCTTGTAATTAGGCAACGTAGGCACTTTCCCAGGGAATCAGCCTCATTTCAGACGTCCCGGCTTCCCAAATTCAAGTGGCAACGTCAACTTTGTTCCAACGCTTGGTGCCAGGAACGCAAGATGAAAGCGAGCCATGGAGCGGAGCCAACCACAGCCCAGCCTCCGAGCCGGAGGAGAGACAACGCCGGAAGCTCAGCGAGGCTTTGCCACCAAGGTGACTTTGGTTGCTGTGCGTGAACGCAGGCTGTAGGCTGCTCGGGGTCACACAGAAGCAAAGATCTGGGGCCTATTTGTTTGGGAGCCAGAGACATGCGGAGAAGCTGCCAGGGTCATAATTCTAGCTGGCACCACGGGGTAATGACCCAGCACTGGTTTGTTTGGACAGTTGAAACCTGAGGCAGATCGCTGAGATGCTGCCCAGTTGAACCCAGCTGGCCCTCTCGGCCAAGCCCGAAATGAAAGGCACCAGAGGCCCTCGGAGACGCTTCCTCTTTTTCTCCCACTGGGGCCACAGGGAGCAGAGGGGTTGACCCAGGAAGGAGCCTGGAAAAGAGCTTGGCCAATCGAAGGAGAAGACGAGGCCCCTGGGTTGTGCAAAGGCCAGCACACATTTGGTTGGCAAACCTGCCGAATCCTCACCCAAACCAGAAGCTCTGGTGGAGTCCCAGCATCTCCAACACCAGTCCTCCCCAGAAGAAATGCTCACAACACGCTTTTCTCCATCTGACACCGAGGCTGCCACGCCCCCCACCAGCCTCTGCCCGAGGAATGACTGCAACCCCCAACTTGGCATTTTGAGGCTATGAAGCGATATTTCAATCAGTACAACAAAGTCCCCAGGAAAACAAACAGGATGTGACCCTTTCTCAGATGCCCAGTCCAGAGCAAATGGAGCTCAGTCTCTCCAAACCCTTGGGATTGAGTCCAAAGCAAAATTTGAAAAAATTTTAGGGAAACTCTTATAAAGAAGTAAACATCTCTGGCTAACACAGGGTTGCTAATAGCAGAGTTATGTGAACTTGACATTGAGGCTGGATAAAAGCTGGATAGAAAAAAAATCCATTGAAAGATATTGGAAATGAATCCAGACAGCTAGGACTTAAGGTATGAGACCTGAGAAGGAAGGAAGAAGCATTGGGGTGAGCCCTCTGATGACTGATGTTTTTTCACCCACTGGGGTATTTGCCAATATATAGCATCGAAAATAGAAATGGAAAGAAAGTGGGACCTAGACAATCTGGACAGGCTGGGCTGCAGAGACAATCATTGGAATATGGCACAGTCAGAAAATGAGGGGCCAAGACTCTAGTGTGAAGGGGACCCCCGAGAAGGAAGCCTGAAATGCTGCACCCAGTTCCCCCAGGACAGTTGTCAGTGCTGAGCAATGAAAGCAGACAGGGCAAAGGAAGAGAAAGTCAGAGGAAAGCGCTGTTAAGAGGCTTAAAAGCTAATCAGGGATTTTGGCAGAATCGCTGTACTGGAGAGACAAACACTGAAGTTCAGAGCCCACTAAGGAGGAGGGGCTTGGTAAGCACTGCCGGTTCTCCGCTGAGACTCCTGAAGGACTATAGCCCAGGAAGAAGGGCAAACCATGGAGAGGGCACCCCTTCTAAACCTGGAAACCCAGCATAGGGAGGGTCAGGATCACCTTCCCATACTCCACCCCCCTCAAGAAGAAAACGATGCCTTTACCATTTTTATATAAAGTTTTGGCATGCAATTGAAAAACAATCAGGCAAGACATGCGAAAAGAGTAAATCATCAAATGTCAAGAGGAAAAAAATTGATGATAGGAACAGGTTCACAGGTGATCTAGGTATTGGGTAATCAGACATGAAAGTGAGTTATAATAAGCATATATAAGAAAATAAGGGAAACTAGAGAATTACATCGAAGAACTGGAATCTATAAGAGTCGGTGAAAAATACAATACTTAAGAACTTAAGAACTAGGTCAACTGATTTAACTGAAGATTAGTCACAGCAGAGGAGAGGAGAAACGAACAGGTAGACAGGTCAATGTGAAATGTCCACAGTAGGCACAGTGAGGGAAAACAGAAAACAGTCAACAGCGAGGAGATAAAGGGACAAGGAGAAGACATCGTATGCGTGGTAACTGGAAAGATGAGGCTAAAGCATCATTTGAAGAGATTCAGGGTGAGAATTTTCCAACTCTAACTAAAGAATTTCCGAATGTTCTACTATCCCCCAAAAAGGATAAATACAAAAGCCACTTCATACTGACACTGAGCATTAAGGCGGAATAAAATCTTAAGAATAGAAGCAGCCAAAGGAAAAACAACAAGACAGCTATCTTTCCGAAAGAAATGAAGGAAACCAACAGACAATGGAAAGAAATCTTTAAAGTGCTAGAAGAAAATAAGCTAATTTAGGAATTTATGCTCCTTGAAGTATCCTTTGAAAAGGAAATGACATGAAGTTTGAAAAATGAGAGTATCTATTGCCACAAGGACCCAACCTTAAAGAAATATTAAAGCATATTATCCAGGCTGAAGGGAAAAGGTACTAAGTTGATTTATAATAATATTGGAAGAAGAAAAAAAAAAATCACATAGCAGAAGTGAGGTTGATCTGAAGGAATAGTGATTGTTTAAAATAACAGCAACAATGTTCTAAATAATTTTAGTTATACATATAATTAAAATACAAACCAGCAATAGCATCAAAGATAGGAATTACATACATGTGATTAAAGTATGATAAGGTCCTTGCATTGCGAGAGAAGTGGTATAAGACCTAATTTGAGGTTGACTCAACTAAGAATGTGCACGTCAGCCAGGCCACCAATAATCTCTAGAGTAACCATTAAAATAAAAATACAACTAACAAATTAATAGAGGGTACAAATTCAAAAATAAACAGTATGTCATTAAATTAATTAACCTCAGGATAGCAAAAAAATGGAAGAAACAAACAAAAACCAAAGAGTAGAAGGTCAAATATAATTTCTACACATCAACATTTAATTCAACGTAAACAGAGTAAATATACCAATAAAAGATTAATATTACCTTTTAAATGGAAATGTAAAAGCCTAACTACATGTTGATATATATATGTAGATGTTGCTTATTTTATTGATAGGAACACAGTTGGGTGAGAGCAAAAGAATGAAAAGAAGTCCCATTCAAACGCTAGCCCCCCAAATCAGGTTTACCTATTTTTATATCAGACAAAGTCGACTTTCGTGCAAACCAGACAAAAGTAAAGGTAAAGTCATAGAAATCTCCAAATTTAGTTAGGGATTTTAACATACATCTCTCAGTGGAAGATAGCATAAGCAGACCAAATAAAATCCGTTAGTGTACAAAGAATTTAAAAACCACAGTTGACAAATTTGACCTGTTGACACATTATAGAACAGCACATCCAACAACTGTAGGGTACATATTTGTAACAAGGGCACAGAAAACATTTTTGAAAACAAGACGTATGTTGGATCATAAAACAAGTCTCAACAAATTTCAAAGGATTGACGTTATACAAACTATGTTTCAGGATCAGAGTAGAATTAAGCTAGAGATCAATAACAAAAAGATAAACAGAAAATTTTTTCTAATTGTTTGTAAATTCATCAGTACAATTCTAAATAATATATGATCAAAGAACAAGTCGTAATAAAAATTGGAAAATATTTTGGACTAAATAATAATAAAAATAAGATATACCAAAATTTGCCAAAAAAGCAGTGCCTAGGAAAAAAAAAATTATAATCTAGGTCACAGGCACCTAAATGTTTTACTCTCAGAAACTCTTTTAGTCTTAAAAAATTATTAAAGATGTCAAAGAACTGCTGTTTTTTGTGGGTAATATTCATTGTTTGTCATTTACCATATTGTAAATTAAAAATAAGACATTACAATATATATTTATTAACTAATTTAGACATAATAATAAATTTATTACATATTAACATAGATAATACTATTTTAGAAAAAATATATATTTTGCAAAGCAAAATATTTAGTAGAGGGTTGGCAGTGTTTTGCATTTTTGAAAATTTCTGTAATGTCTGACTTAATGAACAACAGCTGGATTCTCATATTTGCAGCTGCATTCAATCTGTTGTTATATTTTGTTTTGGTTGGAGTATATAAAAAAAAGTTCACTTCACACAGCTATGTTGTTAGAAAAGAAGTATTTTAATAGCCTTGTTAGATAATTGTGTACGGTTTTCTTTGATACTACACCAAAAATTGGCAAGTGTAGTTTCTTAAAAGTTAATTGCAAGGTGAAAAATGAACCCACGTAAAAGCATTTCTGTGCTCTGTTACATTGAAACACATTGGTCTATCTTACACACTGAATGGAGGTTTCACTCATACATGAGTTCATACCACGAGGCAATGGTCATTTGGAAAGTACTGGTTTACTGAGTTATGAGGATCTTCCAAATACTGACACATGCCTTCATACAATATTTTCGAATCACATTTTTTTTTTTAATATCTCTACATACCTCATCAAAATCTTAGTGTTGGGAAGCTATCAAGTTCACAGTTCGTGGAACTAACCTTCCAAGTTTTCTTGGGACTGTTCCAATTTTAGCACCCAAATTCCTTCAGCCTAGGAATCCCCATAGTCCCAGGCACCCAACCTGGTGGATCAACAGTGGGTGGTTGCAAGTCTGGAAAAATTCTCAATTTTGCCTCACAGTTGAATTTTATCATTGGCAATCCATACTTTCAGTTATTGTCCTTAAAATGACAGGCTCATTTGATTCTTCTTTTGAGAAACATCTGCTAAATACCCAAGTTGGAATCAGCATAACTCGTCTGTCAGTTATTTTTTCCAGTAAAAATCATAATCCACGAAAAGAGTGACTAGTTCACTTTGCCTCAGTGACCGAGGTGCTTTCAGTTGAGTCGGTCCCTGGGTCCCACAGTCAGCAGAGTGTTTTATGCATACGGCACATGGTGCCATGCAGAATCTTAAAAGCAAAATAAATATTTTTTACCACTCACCAAATATATTTTAAGTGAAACTAGCCCTTTGTTTATATGTACATGGCATTACAAAATATGATGACTAGTCCACTTTGGTGCTACTCTGCTAATTTAAGCAAGGGCAACAATTGTATTCACCATTGTTCTTACACCATCGGTGTGCATGACAACAGTAGAGAGGGTAAGAAACAGCGTATACCATTGTTTTAGTATTATTATGAAAATATTTTTGACCTTGTGAAGCCCCTAAATTCCCTGGGTACCACCAAGGTTCACAGAAGACAGTTTGAGAACTGACGACCTAATACTCATATCAATATCAAGAACCCAAAATAAAAAGCAAATTTGTCTCAGAAAAAAAAAGTATAACAACAGAACTTAAGGATTTAATAACAAATTAAGAGAGAGAAAGAGAGAGCAGGAGAAGAAAGAAGAGTAAAAGTAGCAGCAGAAACCAGTGAAATTTAAAGCAAGTACAGTAGAAGGTTAACACAGCCTGAAGTTGGTGTTTTGAAGTCTAACAAAATATGTGAATGGATTTCATGAGACTGATCAAGAGAAAGAGGAGCAAAAATAATAATACCAGAAACTAAAAAAAAAAAAAAAAAAAAAGTCCATCAATATCTGTATTTCTGATATTAAAATGATGGTATTTAGAGCAATTTCATGTCACTACATCTGGATAATTTAAGTGGAATGGGCAATCATTGAAACATACAAAACTAAGTCAGGAAGAAATAGAAATTCCAAATGTTCAATGTATATTACAGAAATTAAACATGTAATTTATAGACATCCTGCAGGGAAAACTGACTATCCAGATGACTTCCCTGATGAATCTGTCTGTGTTTAAGAAAGAAATGAGCCCAGCCAGTGTGGCTCAGTGGTTGAGCGTTGACCCATGCACCAAGAGGTTGCCAGTTTGATTCCCAGTCAGGGCACATGCCCAGGTTGTGGGCCAATTTCCTGTGGGGGGCATGCAGGAGGCGGCCAATGGATGTTCTCTCTCATCGATGTTTCTATCTCTCTATCCCTCTCCCTGTAAAATCAATAAAGAAAAAAAATTTTTTTTTTAAAAAAAGAAAGAAATGATGCCAATCTTATGCAAACTTTTTCAAAGACTATTGGGGGCCACTCTCTTCTTTTTTTTGAAGCCAATATAATCTTGAAAGCAAAATCTGATAAGGACATTGTGGAAAGAAAAAAATTACAGGCCAGTCTCTCTCGTTAACATAAATGAAAATATACCAAATAAAAGATGAACAAACCAAATCTGGTGTTAAAGAAAAAAGCAAATGCATCACACCGTGTTGGCATAGCATTTTAAAGTCAGTCAGTGTAATTGGATACATTAACAAAATAAAGGAACTCAGCAATCATTATAGCAGATGCAAAAAATAAATTTAATAGAATTAAAAATTAATTCATGATTTAAAAATTAACAAATTAGATCAAGAAGGGTGCTTGCTTAATCTGATAAAGGGAACACACACACACACACACACACACCCCGCAAAGATCATAATTGCCGAAGAAACATTGAAACTTTCCCCTGAAATTGGGAAGAAGCCAAAGTGTTTGCTATTGTCCCTATCACCAGAACACTGCACTAGACATCGTAAGTAGTGTGATAAGGCAAGAAAAACAAAACCAAAACTTATTATAGTCAGATGATATAATTATGCATGTAGAATATCCTAAAGATAAATTATTAGACTCAATAAGTAAATGTATCAAAGTATCTGGATTCAAGGTCAAAGTACAGTAATCAAAATTTTATTTCTATTCACTAGAAATAAACAACTAGAAAATGACTCTTTTTTGTTGACATCAGTTATAATAGCATAAAAATCTCATGCCTGTGAATAAACCTCCTGAAAGATGTACAATCTTTCCACAGAAAACAGCAAATCACTGAGAGAAATTTACTAAGATTGAAATGAGTGGAAACATATACCAGGAGCATTGATTAGCCAACTCAATAGTGTAATTAGGCCAGTTCTCCAGAGAGTCAACAAAATCCCAGGCTTAAAATCCCAAGAGGATTTGTGTGTGTGAAGCTGACAATCTTCTTTTAAAATTATTATGGAACTGCCAATGACATGCGTGAGGTCCAAAGTTTATCACACTTCAATAAGATAAAGGTGCAGTACCTGAATCAATAGCTAAAACACACGATGTCAGGATAGAATAAAGAACAAGCACGTTCAATAACGTGACATATGTACATGTATATATGCATGTCCATGTAAAAATATTCTAAGTATGTGTATATATAGTGTTTCTCTTAATATTTGATGGAGGTGCCTCTGTTATGCTGTGGGGCAAGGACAGTCTTTTCCAAAAGCAGTGTTGCAGTGATGGGATATTTGTGTGGGAAGCGAAACATAACGCCCATCTTCTGCCATGTACAAGCTCAATGCCAGATGGGTCGTAGACCTGAATGCAAATGGAAATTAAAACAGGCATCTAGAAAGTCGCATAGGAGAATACTATCGTGAGCTTTGGGTAGGCAAGTATTTCTTAAATAGAAAAGAAAAAGCATTAGTCGTGAAGGAAAAGATGATTACTTGAACTTAATTTAACATGAACATTTCATTTATCATAAAGTACCATTAAGATAATGAGAGCAAGGCACACTGTGGCAGAACTACTCCCAGTACTTATGTCCAACAAAGACCTTGGACCCTAAATAGAAAAGGAACACCTTCGGACCCTAAATAGAAAAGGAACACCTATAATTAAATTTCAAAAATAGACAACTTAGTTTTTAAAAAAATAATCAAAGGTATAATTCATAAGAGGAAAATTCATCAGTTTGGAATTTGATCAACATTAAAAACATTTGTTTGGGACAGACTTTACTAAGAGGATGAAAAACAAGCTATAGAGTGGGAAAACTATTTGCAACCATATATTTGACCAAGGAATAATATCTAGAATACATAACGACTTTAAAACTCAACGCAATGAGCCCTGGCCAGTGTGGCTCACTGGCTGAGTGCCATCCCGGTCTGATTCCTGGTCACAGTTCATGCCTAAGTTGTGGGTTGTCCTGATTGGTCGGGATGCATAAGGGAGGCAACTGGTTGATGTTTCTCCCTCACATTGATGTTTCTTTCCCTCTCTCTCTCTAAAATTAATCAATAAATTTAAATAAACAAACAAACAAACAAACAATTGTGCCCTGGCTATTTTGGAGCATCGGCCCTCAGACCCCAGCATCACGGGTTTGATTCCCATCCAGGTCGTGTTGGGGGGAACCAGTCAATGTGTCTCCCTCCCTTCCACTCTATCTAAAAAATCAATGGTAAAATATCCTCCAGTGAGAATTAACAACAAGAAACAAAACAAAAAACCAACAAACACACACAATTGTGAGCACACACGAAACAAAGAAACAGTCTTAGATCTGATGTGCATTTTATGTAAAAGTTTTAACAAATGATTAATAAGCATGTTAAATGGTGTTTCAGTACCATTTATTAGAGAAATGCAAAGTAAAACCACAAAGAGATATCACTGCCTATTCACCAGAATAGAGAAGCAACTGACAATCTCAACTATTGACAAAATGTGGAGCAACCAGAACTCTTACCAGTTGCTGATAAAAGCATGAACCAACACCACTTGGAAATCTGCTTGACAGTCGTTAATACACCTCACCATCAACATAGTCTATGACCAAGCGATTCCAACCCTAAATGCATAGTCAACAGCAAACATGTAACCAAAACTTGGGGGAACCCACAGAACACCATTAACAGGAGGACACAGAATTATACCGCACTGCTTCCATTTACTGGAATACTATACAGCAGTGAACAAGAACACGTTATTGCCCTATGGATGAATCTAAAAAATATATTAGTGAGCTATAGAAGCCAGGGGCAACAGACAAAAGGGTAGATAACCTGATTTTATACAGAGAGAATTTCAAAACAGGTCAAATTAAACCGTGGTGATAGATGTCAGAACGGTGGTTACCGTCAGCTGGGTAGTGACTAGAAGGGAACATCAGGAAGACTTTTCTTGTCTGGAAATATTCTATATCTTAAGGAGAAATGTAATGAACGTAAATATTATAAGCACCAGGGTGGACAAAGTTGATGGAAGGGACCTCAGAGAATTAGCCCCCCATCATGCTGAAAGGGGAGGGGTGAGGTTGAATACAGAAACGGGAGAAATTCATGCTGTATCGTGAACAGTGACACAGGCACAGTAGGGAGAGGCGTGGGAACCTCGACGACCGTCTCATTCTCATTGTAGTTTGGACAGGGACAAGTTACCGCCTCAATGTGATTTAGTCCTGGGAAGACAAGGCCAGCGGTCCTGCGGTAGTAGATGAGCATTGTAAGCAAGTACGTTTACAGAGGATTATTAGATATCTTAGAAGACAAGAAATCCCTTGGCGATAGAATAATGCGAAGAGGTGTCGTTTCTGAGTTGTTGCCAAGATATGACTTGTCTCCAGTTTAGTTTTAAAAACAAACAAAAAACATTATTGTACCTCAATTACAAAGACCAATTTTTTCGTGCTGTACATGGGCACTCCCAAAAGCAAGTGTTCCTGGTATTAGCTGTTTGCTCCGCCGTCTGGATCAGACACACACTCTGAATGATTTATCCACCTCCTTCCGGTATCTGTATAGTTATTGCTGTCCCACTTCGATCTATTATTTAGAGGTGTGTAATGGACAACGTTATGAGTTCGATTTCTTATTGCCAATTACAAGACGCCACACAAATTATTTTTCCAACCTCTTACAGCCTTGATCCTCAAAACAGGCCTGTCTCAATGAGGATAGTCTTAGCGCCCCAGAAATAGGGGAGCAAGCGGGGTACTGGGGAACGTGGCAGAAGTGAGCACAGGTGTTTGCACGCGTGCCCTACGTGCCCACATGGTACTCTCGGCAACTGAGGAGGGACTAGGCTGCCACATTTTAGCAGAGTGGATTCATCCCCTCAGCCCAGATTTGGGGAAGGGCGTCCCCCACACCCCCGCCTTCTTCGTCTGTGGTAAAGGCATTATGAATTTCTTTCATCATCAAAATGAAACCCACGCGTAAAGTGATTACTATCCGAAGTCAATTCCTGCTCAGAGAAGAGGAGGGAATTTATTTATTTATTTTTTATTTTTTTATCCTCACCCGAGGTCATTTTTTCATTTTTTGTTCAGATAGAGTGGGAGGGAGAGAGAGAGGAAGAGAGAGAGAGAGAAAAACATCGACGCGAAAGGGACACATCGAGTGGCTGCCTCCCGCACGACCCAACCAGGGCCGGGGACAAACCACAACCGAGGTACGTGCCCTTAGCGGGAACCGAACCCTGGTCTCTCTGGACCGCAGGCCGATGCTCTAACCGCTGAACCAAACTGGCCAGGGCAAGAGGAGGGAATTTAGACCATGTTTTCCGGTTGCTGCTGCTCAGCGCTATTTGCTGAACTTAAGAGGCAGCAAATATTCTTCCGAGATGCAGCCCAAAAGGCGAGTCTATCACGTTTATAACTGTGTTCGTTTCTCCATGAATAAAGATACTTAGAAAGGAAGAAAAGGACGAGACTTTATAAAGGCCTCACCCTCAGCTCTCTGAGACCTGAAGAAATTGAAGGATGAACTCTTACCAATGAGAAGCTTCCATCTGGGGCCCCGCACCCCAGAAGAGCAGGAGGGCTCCTGAGTGACAGCAGAGAGGCCGATCCCCAGACCCAGTGGCTTCATCAGAGGGGCGCGCCCGCAGACCTGAAGTGGGGTCGAGCGCAAGCCATTACAGTCTGTGAGGAGTCTGTACTTGAACTGCCCTTTGTTCTGAGGGGTTTATTTCACCCATAATAGACCATGTTGACTTCAAAGCAGCCCCTCTGCTTGTAGGGCTATCGGCTAGGAGAACGGAGCTCATTAACAGTCCTCCCTTTCAAATGGAAATCGTCCTGTCTTTATGGAGGGGACTGGAGAGCCCTTGGTAGAATTAATGTGCTTTCTCGCTGTCTCTTTCCTTTCCCAGACTCCTTGGGTCCTGGCTTGCTTCAGGAGAGAGGGGATTTAAGGGATATTCACATGACTCTTCTCCTTCGCACAATGTGAGAATGGGTCAACCACAGACACTCGGAGACCACTCAGTCTCCAAGGGTGGGTTCTTCCATCACTTCCCCCAAAGAATAATGTAAGAAGATGACGTTCTTATATGTCAACCGCCTGGCCTTTTGGGCAAGAGCACACACGTGCCTGTGGGCATACACACGCTGAGAGACCACAGGCCGGCCCCCCGCGGTGGCTTCTCTTACTGTCACTTGGGAGATTGCATGATCCCCATGTTTCAAACAATGATTTAAAATGCAAGCTCAAAACCCCATGTAGTCTGAGGAAGAGGGAGCTTCCACCCAAGGGTAGGGCAGGAGTCATCCTGGGGATGCTTGTTGATTTTATCAACAATCAGGTCAAACTGCAGCTCCAGCACTGGCCTCTAGGGGCACTGTCGCCAGTACCACTTTGCTCTGGGTTCCGGTCTCTGTGGGGTCCCACAGGCCTCTGGCTCCCCTCTCTCTGCCTCCCCAAGGACCCTGTCCCCATGGAGGGCTGCAGGCTCCAGGCTAATAAAAAGAGAAGGACCTCAGATACGACTAGACCACTGGAGCTTGTGGGGATGATGGCTCACGGGATAAGCATGGTGGGGGTTGCAGAGACATCCCAGGGACAGGAAAACGACATTTAATGCCTGAAGGGACAAACCTGTGGCAAGCTCGGGGAGGTGTTGCCACGGTGGCAGAACTTGGCCGAGCCCCGGCCCTTCTCCACCCGGGATCCGCGTTCACGGGTCCAGAATGTTGATAGTAAATATTGACACCGACGCCTAACAATCCTTTAATTATTTATTTCGAATAATTTGATACTCAAGTGAATTAATGCTAAAGCATTTCTCTGTTTGTGCCAAACCAGTGCCTCTCAGTGGGAACTCGGTCCATCCTTACAGGCAAGTGCTCCCTCTCAGTAGGCAGTCCATTTCTGCAGAGTGCCATTAAGTTAATTTCAAAAAGAACCAGTAAAGGTATATGGAGCAGGCAGTAATAGCATGGAAAATATCCAAAATTACTAGAGCCAGCCCCAGAACTTCATGCCATTTTCATGCACTAATAATTTGTAGTCTACGTATTGAAGGGAACTATAAACTGACTACTTCCCTTGCTAGAGCATTCAGGTAATTAAAAATACGCCGTTAGTTGTCTACCTCTCAACGTTGGGGAACAAGATGCCTTTTCTTCTCTTCCTGGGTAAATGCACCTTGCAGACTGTTCTCCAAAGCGCGGCTGAGTTCTCGTGGCACCGAGATGATTCCGTGCCCCCTTTCCTCCTGGAGCAGACAGCGGGAGAGCTGGGGTGCTCGGGGAGGCTGCCCAGAAACTGGCTTATTTTCAGATGACCTGTTCTGCCAGGAATTTGGTAATGGGGACCACTGAGGATGAATGACGTGGAATTAAATATCCGACGGCAGAAGGGCCCCACCAAAACTGTCTCATGCTTTTTTGGGGGGTGGGGGGCAGTTAAAAAATACAGAAGCAGGAAAAAACTGGCAGACCACAGTTTTAACTTTGGAGGCCAAGTGCAAAGGAGACGCGGTACTTGGCTGGCCCACGAACCTCGCGGGTCAGAGCGTTTCCCGCAGCAGCTTGGTGGATTTGCAGGAGGAATTATCTCCCCGCGTCTATTTCATCCCCAACAGCCGCAGTTTAGCCTGCTTTCCTGAGCTGCCCATTTCTATCAAGTCCCTGTAGAAAAGAGATCAATTTAACCAAGGAAGGTGAAGGAAAAAAAAAGCAATCTTTTTACTATTCATGAAGGATATCAATATTTGAGCATCCAGACCCCACCAGCCATTGTTCCTCCTCGCTCCTGGAGAAGGTTTAATTTTAACAGTAAAAGCCATTTAACTATTAATTGGGTCTAAGCTATAACCACACAATTAGTCAAGTCACCGCTCCAGAGGACGGCGGCTTTGATATTCAGAGGGAGCCGTGTGACATGACGGACAAGCAGGGTTGCATTTCGGATTCTCCCAGCCGCCTGCACGGACTGGAACTCGGAGGTGCCTCAGGCCTTCCCTCGTCGAGGTGACACAGTGGCCTGGGGAACAGCGGCTTCCAGACTCAGCCAGTGCTACCAGCTGAGATGGTCTGTTTGAGTCTTGCTCTAAAATTATCGGGTGGATTTGGTAGTTTTCTGGGCAATTTACCCCGAAGAATTCAACTGCCTCTCAGGTTTCCGGTTCCTGTTGTCTGCCAGACAGGAGTGGAGACAACTTGACACCCAGGAGCAAGAGATTCAAAGGCGGGTTCCGGCCACACCTGCACCCCCCCAGACACGAGGGGCCTTCCTATCTCGGTACCTGATGTCCCACCCTCTGGGTCCAGTCCTTGTCACTTCCTCCGGGTCAGGGCAGCCCTCCACCTACCCCGATCCAAGCTCACATTGCACGATATTTCAGATCACAGCAGGGGGGACATTTTCTAGGGCCCCCCTGGATTTTCTGCCTCCCGGATCTCCGGGTGCATCGGCTGCATCGTTATATTACACATTCGTATTTCAGTCTGTCGTTTGCAACACACTTGCTCTGTGCTCCTGACTGCAGCTCCCTGGGAAGCCGGGGTAACCATCCCTGCCCTACAGGAGAGGAAACAGAGCCAGACGACCCAGGAGCAGGGCTCAAACTCAGACTCAGGTAACTCATCCAGAACCTTCCGACCGCGACTCGCGCAGACCCAGGCGTGCACAGAGCTAGAGAAGGTGTCGGAAGTGGGTGTGTCGGAGGTGGCGGAAGGTCCCCTCTTCTGCCTTCCCTGGTGGCAGACACGGGCGGCCACATCTAACATTTGAATTCAAAGACACTGAAAGGTTCCCCTGGTCAGAATCTCTCCTCCACTTCAGGCCTGACACAAACAAGAAATCCCTGCCTCCCAGTTCCCTGCTTGAGGCTCAACCAGCATGTCTGAACAGCCCTGAGAGGTGGTACCGGGAGGGGAAGCCCATTAACGCGGATCCCCCATTAGCCCACATTTCCAAATTCGCACTCAGCAGGACCCAGAAGGAATTCCATTTAGTGCTAGAACATCTGGATCAGGGGGAAGGGAGGGAGGGAGGAGGCGTCGTGGTGAGAAATAGGGCAACAGGAACCTCCCCAGGCCTGGAGAAGCCCGCCGCGGGTGCCAAGCGCACGGACTGAAGGGCAGATAGACGGTGGTCGGACCCCGTGGGGCGCTCGCAGCCCTATCTCTGCTGCCCTGGGATGTGGCACCAGCACAGGACACCAGACCTGGGTGTCACCTGGGCCAGGAGATGTATTGCGAGAGTGAGTCTCCTCTCATCCAACTGAGCAAAGAAAGATAGTTGCAAACCCTTTATAAAATCCGAAGGGGCCAGTCCCCTGAGTGTTACCCAGAAGATGCTGCTGAGGACATTTGCTGAGGGCCCTTCAAAAAGCAACAATGCAAGCCCATGGATGGGGTGTTATAATTTGGGGTAAGGAAGCCAACGCTCTGCTTTCCCAGGCATCTGACCCTCCAAGGCGAGGACTCAGCACCTTCCAATGGGCGGCAGGACTGGATTCAGTCTGAGTCCTCAGCTCCCTGCAGGGTTCATCCGAGGGGTCTCGGGCAAAACCTGCAACGGGTCCCCTGCAGACTAGGCGAAGACCCCTGGGTCACACCCAAACACACAGCCCAAGAAACCCATCTGCGAATAAAACGAGGTTCCAAGACACACTGCACATGACTAGCGTGTGAACTGAGCCTGAAAACGAGGCAGCTTAGCTATGCAATTCCCACCAGGTAGAGCTTGAACATGCAGGCCAGGGCTCATGACACAGAGAGTCTGTGTCTTTATTTTCCCTAATATAGTTCACCCAAATTGTACCCCAACTTGCTTTGCAGAGCCAAATAATCCAATTACAGACCCTATGCAAACTCACTCACAGACTGAACATACGAGTGTATTCTGGTCCCATAACCCATGAAGTCAGTCCTGGGTTTCTTTGGGTTCAAACACACACACACACACACACACACACACACACACACACACACGAGGAAAGGGTAGATTTTCCTACAGCCAATGCTTTTACTGCACACGGACAGGTCACGGGCTGTATTTGATTGAATACGACAATTTTCAAACATTTTGACGTGCCTTCTCAAACAGCACCAAAAACATCCTCCCTGGTAGGAAATTGTTTATACGGCGTAGGGTATATCCCGCTGCAAATGTACAGATGGATTTGGGGGGGAAGATGGAGAGAGGAAGGGAGAAGCAGAAACCCCTCTCCCTCCCATGGGGGTCGCCTGTAGGCAGTGGAGAAAATAAGGTAAGTACAGCTAAAGTTGGATTTAATTATTGCTGCTAATATGGGGTGCCGGCTACGTGGTAACTCACTGCGCTGTCAGCACAATGAGTAGCTTAAGGCACCTCAGCCTAGCAGATACCACGTGCACAGTAAGTAAATTATGATTAAAATAACTACAGAGTAAGTACTGAGCACGCTCCGCCACCATAACTCTCTTCAAAGATCTTTTAAAGAAACCTCCCCGCTGCATCTGTTTATCGTCTTGTATGATTCTTATCCAATTCAATGAGCATATTTCTCACTCTATAAAATGTTTCTGATTGGCCTTTTTATATGTTTCAATTGGTAAATGAAAGAATGATGTCATCTGACAGCATTAAATACTATTAAACAGACCATAACTAACATTCGCTGGATAAATTATACATAAGCTGACGCTTTTATGCAGTTCGTGAAGAATTGCTTCGTGGGTGATGCAATCTTCCCCGAAACAGGGCGCAGGAGCCGCGCGGCGGGCCCCGCTCCGTGGCTGTGGATGTAACTGAATTAGCATTCATTTATTAAGTTTTCACGGGGAGCCCTTCTCATTCACATACTTGTAGATTATAATTTATTTTTATCTGAGGCATAATTTTTCATGTGGCGTTTTGGCCAAAATCAATAGAACGGGAGCCAAGCCCTGTTCCCTGTTCCCCATTTACCTCCCCCGGTTCTTGGCTGCCGAGCGCCATGTGTGTCTTCTGGCTGGGAAGGTGGACAAATGGGTCTGCCTCCTCACCGTCCCCTTTGCCAGAACGCTGAGCGGAGTGTTGTTTCTCACCAGCCCTGCTCCCTGCGCGCTGGGCTCTATTCACAACAAGGAGGCGCACTGTCGCTTCCTGGCGGGACGCGGCGTATCCCACTCCTGATTCGCAAGGAAAGCCCACGCCTGACGTGACGAGGACGCCCCGGGTTCGAGATAGCCCAGAGTGGCCCGGACGACGTGCAGGGGCTTGGGGACTACCCTCTCCCCTTCCCCCCCCACGCAGCCGGTCTGTCAGCTACCCCGCAGCACGTGGACGCTGGGACTCCCTTGCAAACACAGCCGGACAAAGGAGTCTCTCAGTCACAGGCAACGTGCAAAAAGCATGTGGCCCAGCAGGGAAAACGCCGCAGTGTTAATGCGACAAGAAAGTCGAAGGCCCGCCAATGCTTGCAGATGAAATGGACTGTCGCGGACCCCCGAAGACACGTGGGCTCTCCCGTGGGGTGAGAGATTCCGGAGGATCCTGACGCAGGGCCTGTAGACTCTCCTCGTTTGTTTTCCGTGGTGAGAATGCGTTTGGACCCCTAGCAGCTTTGCTTTGCCTTTCTGAATTCCAGACTGTACCATCCACACGGTGGCATGTGTGCCAGACGACACGAAGCGACAAATGTGTGCCAGACGACACGAAGGTGAAGTGTTCGGGGCGGGCGACCTCAGCAGCGACGTGACTGTTGTCGGCATTACTGGAATTTTAGCGGAGAGATCTGTTGCAGCCGAAGTTCCAGTTCTGGGGCACGTGGACTCTGGTTCGACAGACTCGTGCCCGGCTCTGAATGGCGGCACCCACGCCATCGCAGGCCGTGGCTCCGCACATGTCACACTCAGCCGACGTGCTCTAGCGAACTCAAAACCCAGCCGGGATTTTACTTTCACCGAGACACTTTGCATTGCATATAATTGAAGACAAACCTCCTCAGTCACGAAGGAGTTCCTGTGGGTTGTCAGCTCACAGCCAACGTGGGTACCAATGAATCCCACTTTCCCCCGTTCCGAGGCTCAGGGTTATAGGGTTAGACAGAGCAGCATGTCCCCTGACTCCTGCTCAGAGCAGGCACTGGGTAGGGGAGCTGACAGAGGACGGCGTGCCCCAAATCTCTTCTTTGATCCCTGTGTCAGGTAAATGGGCTCTGATGAGAAGGCCTCGAAAGTGAAGGATGCTTCAGACAGCTGCCCTCTGGGGAGGGAGGGCACACGCAGGCCCCTTGTGCCGGCCACCGTGGGCCCCACTGATCTGGAACCGCACTGGTCCATCGACGGACCCCACTCCCCAGGTGCTGTTTCCCCAGCCCCCTCCTGTCGTAAGGATAAGAACAGAGCAGATGATAACTTTGCTTTTACATTAGCTGCAAAGCAAATCCAAAATGAAACATCCGTCTGCAGGCATGCACAGTAGCCTGCCTTGGATGCCGTAAGATCATCCGAGGGTCACCCGGGCAGCATGGGCTGGACCTTTGCAAGAAAACCCAGGTCTGTGGCAGCCACTGGTGGAGCCAAGGCGGTGAAGGGTTTGTGCTGAAACCCTCTCCTCGCCCACTTCAGGAGAGCAGCCAGGCACTCAGCCCGAAGCCTGCATTTCAGACGTGTGCATGTGTGTGCGGTGTGCACATGTGTGTACATGCATGCATGTGTGTGCATTTCTGCATGGGTGCCCGTGTGTGTACATGTGCGTGCGTGTGTGTGTGCGCGCGGATGTGCGGGTGGACATCCTCAGATATGTCTTCTCTTCCCCCTAGAGATGGATTCTTGATAAATGAGCACTCCTTTATGAGCCAGAAGTGGGACATGAAGGGCCCTATCTTATGACATTTGACCTGGAAGGGACCTTCCTTGCCGATTTATGAATGAGATGGAACATTCCTCCAAGCCGTGAGGGGTACAGACAGCGCCAGGTTATACGGGAGAAGGCTCACGGGTCAATGTGCGGCCCTAAGAGGCAGGTAGCTGAGGCTGTTCCTCGGACCCCAGCCCCGGCCGCGGGCGTGTGTGGAAGCGCTCTGCGAGACGACCAGAGGACCACACTGCCAGCCCGCGGGCCCCGTCTCGGTTGCTCGGAATCTCACCTCCCACGTTGGCTTGATGCCCCGGCGTCCACGAGGCTGTTCGTGCCCTCAGAGGGCTTTTCTCTTCCTGCTCGTTTTTCCACAATGTGATACGATTTCGTTTGTGTTAGAAGGAAAAGGACATGACTCCAAGTCTCACCTGAGGGCAGAGCTACCTCACGATCCTTCCGGTAACCCCAACTTCCGACAGCAGCCAGAGCGGGAGACTGGGGTCGGCATGCCGCCTCTGCCATCCGGGTCCTCCAGCACACAGGTCCAGACCCTGTTCCTGATCTGAGACCCTCGACCCTCCTGCTGGGGGCAAATTGGCTGTGGGCACCAGGGCCTCCAACCTCCGCTCTCCACGGTAACGTCGGAGGACCCAGGTTTGCGCTTCACTCCGTCAGCTACTGTTCAGGGTTGGCTTTTGTGTTTTGCAGCTATTTCAGCTTCAACTAATCAGATGCACTAAACCGATTTAGAAAACAAACCCTGTCACCAGCTCCCCCCATTCCTGACTTCACTGAGACGGAGACCCTCGCATCGAATCAGTATCGATCCGCTAATTACGTTTCAGAGCAGAATAGGAACAAAAAGTTATGGGAAATCAAAGTAGGAAAATACTTCCCTCGTGACCAGAGGATGACTCAAGATGGAAACACGGCTGTTCTGTCAACACGGAATAACACGCCAAGGGGGCACGGAAATCCGGCGACACGTCCACCGTGACCTGTCATCTTGGCTTTCCAAGCCGCGGCGGAGTTCCTTGGTGCTCAGGTGCCATGAACTCACAGCCCCCCAAATTCTAGTATGAACTGTAAGTACAGGAACAAGAAAAGCCTCAGGAATACTGACTGTTTATACCGAAGTTTATTATTTGTTTTTCTTTTAACTTCATAATTCCTCAAATATCCTATCAGTCAAACCACAGAAAGATTTTTATCTCTCATTCACATGAAATAACAGACCACAGCCTTAAAATTAAAATAACAAAAACACGCCAGCGACTCTTGATGTCGTTAAATAAAGATAAATACTTGAGCATTTCCCTCTTTGGGCGACATTTCTTACATATTTGTGGAAACATCCGGGGAAAACTATATCTTGGGAAGGAGAGAAGGGTGCGGAGCTAAGGCCATTGTAATTGACAGTCTGGGGCTAGTGTCCCCTGACGTGCACATTCCCCTCGGGAAAGCCACGGGCCTGGGGCATGGTAATACTCCCTGGCACTTCCCACGACTGCCCACAAATACAAAGAAGAGAAATTCCTCGGTTAAGATTTACCTCAATGCACACAAATTTATCTCGGGCAAACAAGCCAACTTGGTCCCTTGCAGGGCACGGATTCTTTGCCTCCCTTGTGGCCTCACGGGGCAGCCACCGTCCTGCCGTAGAGGCCGACAGCAATCCCGTCAGCCTCCTCGGGGGCCCGGGGCATCGGAAGATGACTTGAGAAACAGGGCAGCGCGACGGAGATGCCCCAAAGTGACCTCCAATCTCAGAAGCAGAACCTGCCGAGCGGCCGCAGTGACCAGGCAGCCACAGGGGCAGAACCAATTCGAACCTTGTCCCCACTACAGATTCTGACCCCAGGCACACGGAACAGTTCCTCTGACAGGAATACTCATTCTGGCTTGTATACCTCCGTCCATGGAAAATTCTACAACACACGGAGCTCTCAGAAAAGTCACTACTGTGCATTAGGAGAGATCTGTGGATCCCAGCAACGCAGCTTAGGGCTTCACGCTGCAGAACCCTAATAAACATTAGCAGAATGAATGACTGTCTGGTGAGACTTGCCTATCCAGACACATAAGCTTGAACAAACTACAGTGAACGGCAAGTCATTTGTGGATTTGTTCAACATGTCTACTTATTTAGAAGGGCAGAAATTAAGCTCTTTTTTAAATTAATAATTGCTTCTCCCACATAAGAGATTTAAGTTGGATAGTAATCATTAATTTACCTAGAATAAAAAGACACACCAAAACTATCACCAGACATAGAAACATGTCAACCCCTTTATTAATTTTAATTTGATGATAAAAACACTGAATTCTGTTAGTTGATTAGATTCCACATATATTCAGTAATAAATGGATGGGTCAGGTATTTCAAAAGTTTGCTCATGTTCCAGTAATAAACAGTGTTTAGGAAAAATACTAACTTTTGGAGACTAAGTTGATAACACTTTCAGCCAATTTTTAATAGGATGCTTGTGGTGATTAGTATTCTAGCAGGTGGAAAAAAAGACAACGTATGTCTCAGAAGTGCTCTGGAATACATCTACCCAAGAATCGGGATTAGAACCAAGGCCTGGTGGAGCTGCTAAAGGGAACATATCCATTAAAGACTGGGCAGGAGCAAGCACCAATGCACCGGGAGAGTGTGCTGAGTTTCTTTCCATCATTTAAACCCTGCCAAGCCTAACACTGGTGTGACCCCTACCTGGCCACCTGATATAGGGGGTTAGTTACTTATTATGATAACATGAATACTAGATTCTCTCTGGGGACTAATTAGAAAACCTCACAATGACAAGACATCGCTGACTCACTTGCCAACCTGACTGTCGACTGCCCCAAGTACAAGCGTCATCCGAGGGACTCATGGCAATGGCTGCATCCATACCGAGCACAGGGAAGCACATTGGACATGGTTAGGGACATGAGTGTGGTAGGTGTGGATATAGATGTAGATACAGATGGACATAGATGTAGATATAGATGTCGATATACTTATAACTGATGGAGAAGTGATGAAAATGTGGATAGAGCAGTGGATGTGGATTATGGATAGAGGTGTGGATATCGATGTGGTTGTGGATGGAGATACAGATGGAAACATAGATGGAGATAAAGATGTGGAAGGAGATGTGGATGGAAATATGAATGGAGATGGAGATGAATATGTTGAAGGAGATATAAATGGAGATGTGGATATCGATGTGGTTGTGGATGGAGATACAGATGGAAACATAGATGTAGATAAAGATGTGGCTGGAGATGTGGATGGAGATGAAGATAAAGATGTGGAAGGAGATATGGATGGAGATGTGGATGGGAAGGGATGGGAATGGTAGTGAGGATGGGAATATAGACATGGATATAGACATGGATGGGGATGTAGACAGGAAATGTTTGTGGCTATAGATATAGAATATAGGGGAGAAAGGGATAATGCCATGTGGAGTAAATGTCTCACCTCCAAACGCAAGAGCTGTAAAATCTCAACCCCTTGCAAGACTGGGACTCAGTTTGACTAATCTGCTTCTCTGTCTTACCTTGAGTATTTGCCACTTCCTGGGGTTATTGAACTAATCTAATCCTCTTTCTTCTCACCATGCCAAGCCCTGAGAGAACATTGGCTAACAGTTATGAGCCCTCATGTAGAGTCTACATCTTCAGGAAGCTTGTATCCTAAAATGGATGACAAGACAGACTAATGAAATCAAAGGGACTTGGTAGTTGGAGAGGGGAGATGTTGACGGTGTCCTTAGCTCGCTACAATGAGTGTGCTCTGCACTTGCAGGAAACGTTAAGATAAAAGCAGATCGGCAAATCTTGCATCACAATTTCTGCCACTGAAATGCCTGCTAAAGCTAAGATTTAAAAAAATTTTTTTAACACCACGGGTTTATGGTTTACTTGTTTCAGATAATAACCTCTACTAATGTCAATCGAATGTCCCTAACTAGTGAAGACCCAGCTGGCCAGTGGCCTCTGCTCATGCTTCCCGATTCAGTCAACAAGTCAATTATCTACCTATTCAGCAGATGTTTGACTCGACGGACCAACAAGAACCTTGTAGCCCGTGTGCTACACGAGCCGCACACCCACGCACTCTCACCCACTCACACTCCTGATTGCACTGTCACCGGGAAATTATCTCAAGATTGTGTAAGAGGTACAGACAAGTATCCCAGCCTCACTTTGCTAGAGTCAGAATGGCATTCCTCTGAGATCTTTCGGGATTCTGTTGTGGCTCTCGCGGGACCCCCACGGTAATTACACACCACGGCTGCCATGTGGACCCTCGCTGCGGTGTGGCTGGAATCAAAATTCCTCCTCTGCGCCTGTCAGAGCAGAGAGCTGGACTCTCTCTGAAGGCTGGTGCTTAGCTGGTAACCTCAAAGTTCTGAATTTCTTCCACATGACAGTGCCGGATGCTCTTCCTTTTGACTGAGAGGCCACATGACAGAGTCGGTTAGGCGCATGGAGCTCTTCAAAGAGGGGCCCGTGTTTTGTCATTGTGCCAGCGTCTCATGTGCGAGGCTCCGCTCTGGAATTCACCATTATTAATATTATCCTTGCGGAGACCACGCAAGGGTCACGTACGACAGGATGGTTTTCAAAGACATTCCATGTTCTGCAGGAATAATTGCTCTGTTCTCTTTGGAGGCCCGCCTGCTCGGGGTCTGCTCGGCAGGCCTCCAGAGGACGGTTTGGGTGTGTGCTCGAGGGGAAGGTAGCTGGGCAGTGAGCACGGAGCCAAGGCCTCCTCTGCTGAGAGTCTGTGTGAGAGCCGACAGCTCTGGGGCAGAGTCGTGAAGGAGAAAGGATCAGGCTACGTCAGCCCGGAGAGCGTTGGCCAGCATGCCCAAGTGCGGCCATGACCAGTGGGTTTCCGCCATTTCTGTTGTGTCCATCAGGACTCTCCAGAGAAACAGAACCGAAAGGAAGTATGTGTGTGCATGTGGGTATGCCTGTGTGTGTATATGAGTGGGAGTGTGCATGAGTGGGTGTACTGTGTATGTGTGTACGTGTGTGCATGTGCATATTCATGTGTGTACATGAGTGCATGCGTGTGCTGTGTCTGTGTGCATGTGTGTGTAGAAAGAGAGACGGATTGTAAGGAATCGGATCACGCACCTGTGAGAGCTGGCAAGTCTGACACCGCCAGACCGGGCTAACGGTCCGGAAAGTCAAGCGGGGTCTCTGTATCAGTCTCGATGCAGAATCTCTTCGCTGAAAAACCTCAGGGCTTGGCTCTAAAGGTCCCACGATAGTCTTCCTCACCTCAATCAACTGGTGATCTCTGAATCACCTTCACAGCAACACCTGGGCACCATGGCTTGGCCAAGGTGATGCATACCGCTTACCCGCCAGCACCCCTGACGAGGCTCTGGGTTTCCAGCGATGAGTGCTGTTCCTGCTGTCACCTCCCCTCGTGCCTCAGGACGTGCCCTGGAGTCTTTGCATCTTCCCGGGGATGTCTTCGCAAACGCCCTGAGCATGCCCTCGGACTCCCCTAGCAGTGACCAGTCCCGCCTCCATTTGACTACATGTGGTCCCCTCCTGGGCGGGGACAGGGCAGCGGTGAGGGCCAGCATGCTGCGTATGGCCTGCCCCCGTGACCGTCACTCCAGTGTCACACGCGTGTGGTCACCAGGGTTGGTTCCCAGCAGCGGGGCTGACTCAGAAATTAGCAGAGGCCCAGCCAAGTGGGCTGAGGAGGCTCCAGGAGAGCAGAGGCGGGGCCTGGGAAGACTGCCCAGGACTCTCCAAGGCCGGCTGGGGGGGAGGGGCCTCTGGTAGAATGGGGGCGATGATGGTCCCTGGGCGAGGTTCTGAGCATGCCCTGGTGCTCATCGAGGAGGTGCAGGCTCGCCGCCCACACCCGCCCACCATCAGCCCGCCGGGCACTACCATGCGCTGTTTCCCTTACTCCTCTTCCTGAACCGCATCCGTGGAGGTTCCCACACGCGTCTCCAAAACAATTAGAGAATCAGAGTGGGAAGGAATGGAAAACCCGAGCTGACGGGGGTCTCCCAGAGCAGGTTTTCAGATGGAGAAATGCTGACGTTTAACATGTTGGGCCACAGAAAAGCCACATTCACCTGTTGGATGCGTCTGAGGCCAGACTGCACACCTGGCAGACCCGGTTGCTTGCCGGACTGGGGCCTGGCCCTGTAGCAGAGGTCAATGGCTGGTGGCGGCTTTCTGAGCCCAGCCAGGGGACAGGCCTCGGCTCTGCCAGGCTCCACACCGCGGGTCCCCAGGGAGCTCCGCGCACCCGCTCAGGGCTGCAGGGCTCTGTGCAGACTCAGAACCAAGTCTCCTCCCCCGCCCATCATTTAAGAGGCCTGGAAGCTGGGACGGCAGAGAGGCGGCCCTCGGCAGCCCAGCGGTGGAGCCGGGCCTGGAGACTGTCCATGGCGGCCCTGCACCCAAACCCCAGGAGTCCCTGGACCGCCGACCTTCCGTGTGCGGGAGGACTCGTAGCTTCTTAGCCGCGTTAGTTAACCCGAGTCTCACGCAGTCCTTCGTATACGCCCGTGCCTACCGCACTGTGCACAGCCCTTCGGGGACCTGGAGGGGCCCTGGGAGGACGGCGTCCAGCCCCCAGGGTGATGCGCATGGCCACCTGGAGGAGGGTCGGGACTCATGCCACCCTCTGGGAACAAATGCTCCTTCCATCCGGTGAAGGAATGTCCTCGTTGACAAGGCTCTCCCGCCAGATAGGTTGGTTTAGTATTTGCGCTACTTCTGCTCGAAGGGCCAGCCTGGCCCGGCCGCAGTGCGGGGTGGCGGTCTCGCTCACCCGGGGGAGGGGGAGGGGGACCATGCCACGTTCCGGAAGATAAAAAAGCAGGGCTAATAAATCACTACCATGTGTGAGCAGCCAAACCCGAAGCGGCAAAGTTTATGATAATGATCAAAGCGAGTGAAAGAGCCGCAGATTCTCCTGCAGACTTGCACTGTACAAATCGGGGGCGATGTACAGAGACCATGAAAAGCCCATTCGAGAGGGATGCTTTTCAAATTACTGTTGGGCACTGGGAGAGTCTCTAAAAGGGCACCGTGCGTAGGCGGCCCTGGGGCCGAGAGGCCTGGGATGCCCCGCCGGAGGCTCGGTGGCTGAGTGTGTCCCCCACTGGGCGCTGGGTGGGCAGAGCCAAACCGACCCCAACCTCGACTGCAGGCATTGGAAATGAGCATCAGGTCCCTGTTCTCTGCCAGGACATATTGGAGCAGCAGTGGTTGGAAGCATTTCCTCCTGTTTTGGGAAGCAGAATTGGACCTGTTCCTCCAACGTGGGAAGCGCATTCATCTGTGAGACGCAGACAGAGAGGAGGCGGGGCCCGCAGGTGTGGGAGGCTTGGAACCAGGCAGGCGGGTTCTGCCCAATGTCGGGAGGAGGGGAAGGGGAAGGAGGCTGGCCTACCTGGCACCTCCCACAGTGACGAAGGTGAGAAAAAGCAGGAAACTCTCCCAGTGCTGCTTTGTCCAAAAATCACTCAATTTGGCGATGGAGGCATCATGCAGCTCCCAGCAGCAAGCTCCCATCTGAATTTTATTTTTTGGTTTGTATTTAAATGAACAATTTCAAGGAGGTGCCAACGATCAGCTCCAGGAGCAGCCCTCGAGGCCTTGGCTTGTCCCCAAGTCCAGGATTCTGAGCAGTGACCCTCGGAGGAAGAGCAGAGGCCCGGGCAGAGCAGGACTCAGCCCCTGGGCTGGTTCCCACACATCCTTGTGAAATCTGAGGACTGCTCAGGCACCTGCCCCCAAATCCTGGGCTCTAGGTCTGACCAGGCTGGTGGTGACCGACGGTACACGCCTCCTCACTGTCAGGTCCCCCGTGGGGGTTGTGGAGCTGGGGACGAGGGCTCGTGGCCCAGGTATGACTGCCCTGCTTGCATACAGGATGAATGAAGGCCGTGATGGGCAGGGCCGAGCCTGTCAGCGTCACCCTGAGACAGGGAGGGCACAGAAAGCACACGACACCTCCTCACCTGCACCGAGTCCAGTCTCCCCTTGCCTGGCGACGTAAGAACCTGTTGGTGGGATCTCAGATCTTCTTGGGTGTACTTTAGAAGTAATGGAGACCAGGAAACATGCCTAAAACAGGAGGAAATGTCACCCCTTCTAAAGGAAAAGGAACCCATCCTGCAAACCACAGACTGGTACACAATGTGGGTGCCACGCAGAATCCCTGACAAGTGAGCAGAATTCAGGCGCTCAGCATGGGAGAACAGGATCGCCCAGAGCCATCGCAAGGCCCACAGGTAGCGGTGCCCACAGCTGCATACAGGTGCCCACAGCCGCATACGGGCACCTGCTTTCCGGGGCTACTGTTCTGAGCGAGGAGGAACAATGCCAGCACCTCGGGTGATCTCGATTTGTCTGTGGAGGTGGCGGCCCAAGGCTTGGGTGGGCTGTGAGTACCAGCTCTGGTGTTATTGCCCAGAGACCCAGGTGGGTCTCACCCCCTCAGGACCCGGAAAAAGCAAAACGAAATAGCGCTGAGAAAATAGCATGAAATTGGCCGGAGAGCCTCAGCTCCCAGATGCTCACCCACTGCCCCCTCTTGCACAAGCAATTCTACCACGTGGGTATCATCCTCTCTGTTATTTTATTTTATTTTACTTTTATTTATTTTGGGGAGGGGGTTACGTGCCCCTAGCCGCTAGGGCCTAGCAGAAACTGAACCAGGACTCTTTGGTCCGCAGGCCGATGCTCCAACCACTGAGCACCGGCCAGGGCCTCTCTGTTATTTTAGATACGAGCACTGAGGGTCAGAGAGGCTAAGACCTTGACCTTGCAGCCCAAAGTGAAGAACCTGAGGTGGAAAGACGGCCCTAAACCAGAGGTGAGGCTCCAGGGTGGGTGAGCAGGCCAGACGAGAAACCGGGCGCCAAGCCTGCATACCCAAGAGCCAGGAGGCGGGACCAGGGCCTCCTCTGTCCGAGAAGCACCCTGGTAGGATCCTTGAGACTGGGCTTCAGCTGAAAGTGGGTGCTTATGTGTCCTCTCGACATGCCGATGGGGGCGGCAGGAGATGACCTTGCTTTAAATGGCCAAGGTCATTACCCCCATTTGACAGGTGAGGAAGCAAAGTCGAAGAACATAAGTAAGCTCCTTACCCACATCCAAGTGGATGGAATTCTGAGTCCACACAGGTCTTTGGTCCCCTCACGAACAAAACTGGAATTACGGTGCCTGCTCCTGTCTTGTCATTGACGTTGTGTTAAAAATCCCAGTGAAACCCGATTGTTGTGTGTGTTTGACAAGATGGAGAGATGAGCACAGTAGGGCGGATTTGTAATTGGTGGAGCAGCCTGATCAATGAGCTGACATCCGCCCAGGAGCGAGCCTGATGCGCGGCCAGCTGAGAGCTGTGCCCTTGACCCGACCTCGAGCATCCTTTCCAGATACTTGAGATATCAAATCCGCCAGCCAAACAGCACGGGGGGCGATGTCGCTCCCGGGCCCTACGACAGCGCCAGGCTCAGAAAGAGCGAGCCAGGTTGAATGACATGAAACCAAATACAGTGCAGCAGGCATGCACAAAAGCTCTGTATTTAGGTTTTCAAAAATCAATTATGCAAGCACAAGATGGGAGGGATGTGGGTTTACAAATGTTTGCATGAAAAGCAGGCAGGACTCGTGGGCACAGTGGGCACACGGTGGCTTCCCTGGCTGCATTGGCTGCCAGATGGAGGGACGGGGACAGGGGCATTACGGGTGCTGCATTTTCAGGAGGAAATTAACTCCGTGGACTGCATTCTGGGCAGGTGACCACGCCAACGCGTGTCTAGAACCCACGCCATTGGAAGAGCAGTGTGTGGGATGGGTTGGTTCCCGTGAAGGTGGCACTTGGGGGAGAAGGTCACTAAGGTCATCGCCACATGGAGGAGGAGGCAGACATCTGTGCTGGCCAAAGACTCCATAAGGGCAAACGGACCCAACTTTGACACGCGATGGCATTTTGATGTGACGGGGACCTTCCTGCCATGCGTCACCATCCCAAAAGGCTGAGAGACCCTGCAGCTGCGGGCAGAGCAGATTCTGTCCCGGGACCCACCCTCAGTGCATGCCACATCCGTGTGTGGACTCCTGGGACCCGGGGCTGAGGACCCACCCTGACAAAGGCAGCCCCTGTTGAAACTGTGATGCTCGTTGTCCTGTTGTCGGTGACCATCAGTGTCTCTTTCCAAAAGGGTAAGAATTCGAGCAGGAAGAAAGCAACCTTTCCTGCTTTACAAATGGATCAATCAACCAAGGTTCAATGACAACCTGGCTTCTGCCTGGCCTGAACCTACAAAAGCCCAGTGGGTCCGGGGGTGACGAGATAGACAGCCTTTGAGGACTAGGGACCAGCAGGTGCAAAGCTGTGGAGATATGACAAGGCTGAGGGACTCAGACAAGGGCAGCCAAAGCGCCTCATGCCACCCTGGGGCAAGCTTGCGTAGGCTGGGGCACTAGAGGGAGGAGGAGAGGGGAGATTACATGTGGATTACAGCTGTCTTCCTCTGCTCTATTCAGGAGATTGGACTTAATCCCACTGACCCTGGGGAGCCATTGAGGGGTTTGCAGTAAGGGAAGGGCATGAACCAATTTCATCTAAAGGCTAAAGACATGCACGTACTTTTGAGACAATTCAGCTACAAAAACAAAAAATAAAAAACGAAGGCATCCTTGCTCAGAGGTCACACTGTACATTTCTAAACCATGTGCCATGGGCATCCACGTAAAACTCCAGACTACCTTGGCATTGCCATGCCACGTTGCTGGCCACGGAACAGCAAGGGCCTCCCGCCGGCAAAGACTCCTTTCCCAGGATCACATCGGCAGCTCTATGGCACACTTCTTTGGCGGGTCTGGTCCTAATTCCCAGGCCTGTTACATAGGAGTCAGGTTTTAAATAAAAGTTCCTCTTGCTTCTTACAGATTGGACTTGATTAAGTATTCCACAGATAAAGGGTAAGCAAATGTCAGCTTCAAAATCATAGAAAGAGGAAGGAGAGTTCATACAAGCAGCTAAGCAAACAATCATTTTCATACTTTATTAGAAACATTTATTGCCATAATGACTACATTACACTAAACAAGCATGTATAAAGGTATTCTTGCGTGGAATCTTCAAATAGCTTCATTTTAAAGATCTTATCTCTGCAGGATTTAGATAGATGTTTTATTCCCTCTCGTGCCGTGAGGGCACAAGATGCTGTGATTTCAGCTGCTACATAAACACTTGAAGGTCATGGCCCAATCCATCCAATGCTATGTTTTTCTACTCCGCACGTGGGAGGCATTTGGGTAAAAACTGGCAGAACTCCCTGTGCACAAGCCGGTGTTTTGCCCAAACCCAGAGTTCACATTCCAAGCTTGCCTCTCTGTTTTTCCAGTCCTTCCATAATTTGATAGCAACATAATTCTGATCTAGAATCTAGAGCCAAAAGATGAAGAAAGGACTGTTGTATTGGCAGATTATTTTGAAGAGGGGATTTAAAAGCCCTCCTGTTATCTTTACTCGTTTATCTAATAGACAGTTATCTATCATCTATCTATCTATCTATCTATCTATCTATCTGTCATCTACCTAGTTCTAGTAACTTAGTGACTTAACACAGCACACAGCATTACTTCACAGTCTACAGGAACACAGCTTAGTGGGGTCCTCTGTAGGGTTGCAGTCAAGGTGCTGGCCAGGGCTGAGGTCTCATCTGAAGGTTGACAGGGGCAGAACGCACTTTTAGTCCCAGGTGGTTGTCAGCAGCATGCATTTCCTTGTGGCTGAAGGGCGGGGGGCCTCAGTTTCTTGCTAGCTGATGACCAGAAGCTGCTCTCAGATCCTTGCCACATGTCTCTGCCTCCACAATATGGCAGCCTGCTTCTTCAAGGGTGTCTCAGCAAGTCACTTATCACAGTCGCATGTAATAACTTCACAGCCATATGATCACACACTTTCCATCAACTTTACTGTATTCTTTTGGGCAGAAGCACAGTCTCACCCATGCTCTAGGGGGGGTCTTAGAAGGCACCTTGGCTTGTTCCCACACCTCCTTGAATCCACTAATGTTCAGTAGAGCAGTTGGAGTGAGTGGGGCCAATTTTAACCACAATTTCCTATGACAGAATTGAATTTCTTCCAAATTTAACAAAATAAAAAAATAAATCCATGTAGATTAATAGACCATTTCTTCCTTTAATGTCATAAATTCAGATTTCCAGCCTAGCATAATGTTCCCATGCATAATGTTCCCAGTCTGCATAATTTAGAAAATTTTAATCTCTGCTTCTCTTTGGCAAATGAAAGTAACTATATCAGAGATTCTGATTAGGAGGCAAGGCAGAACATTTGGACGCAGCCAAATAGCAAACACGTATTGAGCACCTGCCGAAACCTCACCGAGGCACCCTGGGAATGGGGACATCACATAAGGCATCTGCACTGAGAGTTTGAAAATTTCATGGAGCAGGAGAGGGTCCCCAAATTTCCAAGTGTAAGTAGGGAATTGACTGTTCTGCTTCTCCCTTAGTTTGTAAGCAAGTAATTGGGAGTAGCACTTCTCGCGTGTGCAGAAAAACGCCTTTGCAGACAGTGATGAAAATGAGAAAAATGATGTCAGAGCAGCAGTGAGCACACAGCAGGGACGGCCACGGCTTCCGTTTGAGGCAGGAAGTCAGACTAGACACACAGAAAAGCTCTCGGGAATGCCATGTCCTCCGTCAAACATCACTGCAAATGGTTTTCCAGGCCCACAGGAAATAAAGGAGGTAGCCAGTGGCTCCCAAATGTGAGTGGGGTCAGAGCAGTGAGAGTAGGAGGCGGTGAGCAGAGAGGAAACACACCGTGTGGGCCTGCAGAGTGGTCAGCATGCTCGTCGGCTCTGCGCTTTGGAAATTAAACTTTGGTCCTCTAGCAGGATGGAGCACCTGAAACTCATACATTTGGATTCAGGCTGAGACTGAAACAGGTTTACATCAATGGTGACTCCTGGCACCCAACCCAAATAAAGTCAAGTGAATATCTTCTAAGGAGAAAAATATACTCAATTTGGCCACCAGGATTTTCAATGAATAACCTCTATCAAATAGAAGTTTATTGTCAAAGATGATCCATGCATTCAAGGAAACGAGACATCACGTGGGAGACAATAGAAAAACGCCAGGCTTAAACAAAAAGACATTCTTCAAGCAATAGGATATTACAAAGGGGCACCTATTTGGCTGACAGCAGACTTCTCAGAAGCCACAGTGAAAGCCACCGCTCCATGGATTAGTATCACAAAGTGTTAAGGGAACAGTCAAAACTGCCGACCAGAAATATAGACCCTTAAGAGTGGTGATAAAATAAACACATTTTTCAGGTTAAAAAATGTAGTCAGAAGAAAAAAAATTCCTATAAGAAAAGTGTGAAACACAAGAAAGAATGAGAAGCAAACAGAAGAAAAATCTAAACGTGAATTAATAATCACCATAACATTTAATTTGTGGGATTAAACAAGGACAGAATTAAAATACTTCAAATTGACATTATATCAGTCAAAAGGGTTCCCTAGTTTGCTCTCAGAGACTTGTATTATTCCAGAAAAAGAGTTCAGAAATTATTTTCAGATTTTCTAACTCTTAATACAGAGATAACTCTTAATACAGATAACACATTTTCCAGAATAACCATTAAGATAAAAAAAAAATAAGTTATATAACTTCGCAGTCAATGGACATGAGAAAATAGGGTAAGTAAACAGAACAAAACATGAACAAACACTAAAATTTGTAATAGCCAGAAATAAGAAAAAAGAAGGCTTACAATGGGACAAACAGAAAGCAAAACCAAAATGGTCGAAATTTAAGAGATCAACACCACCAACTGTTGATGAGAATGCTGAGCACCTGGAAGTCTGACACACGGGTGGTGGAGGGGAAAATGAATTCAATCGCTCTGAGAAACGATTTGACGTCATCTCCTAATTAAATACATACATATGCTATGATCCAACCGTTTTATGTTGATATCTCCCAACACAAATGCTTGCACACATAACCAATGTTCACAGTAGTATTGTATGTGAGAACCAGAAGCCCCTCTGAGATGTGTGCATAACTAAATTGTGGTCTAGTTATACTATGGACTCTACGGCTTTGTGGAATAAACAAATTATAGCTATAGTCATAAAATGGGCCCTTCACAGTTTTGAACAACGAGCAAATTATAGTTAGGCAAAATATGCGGACAGCTCTTTAGCAGAAATATGAATAACATATAAAAAACCAAAAGGGGCCCTGGCCAGTGTGGCTCAGTGGGTTGAGCATCGTCCCGTGCACTGAAAGGTCACTGATTCGATTCCCGGTCAAGGCACATAACCAGGTTGTGGGTTCGTCCCCTGTCATCACGCTGATGTTTCTCTCTCTCAAATCAATAAAAACATATTATAAAAAACCGAAAAGGGGCTCAGTGTCACTAGTAGTTAGCGTAGTTGGGACTACAGGGAAATACATTTCACCACCAAACTGGCGAACACTTGGCGTCTGGTAACACCTAGTTCAGGGAAGGGTGTGGATGGATGGAGAGGCGCTATGTTGCTGGCAGGAGTGTCAGTCGGTGCAGCCTTGGACAAGTCCGGCAGGATCTGGGAACTGCATGTGTCTGCGGCTCACAGCCCAGCGGTTGTCACGCTAGGTAAACAGCCTGGTGAAATACTTGCACATTTTTACAAGAATGCTCACAACGGTTTTATTGTTTTCATCCTAGGAAAAGAAAAAAAAAAACGGAAACAACTCGAAAGTCCACTGACAGGATAGGGATAAATAAATGTGGATATATTTACTCAAAGGAACATTATATACAGAATTGAAAATGAATGATCTGTTCTGGAGGTACACTGAAAACATGCATGAAAATCATAATTTGAGTGAAAAAACACCCATCACTGAAGACTGCAGGCTGCCTCTGGGGCGCATGCATAATCTCCCTGGCAACACGCCTCTCATCACACCGGTCTCTGGAGAAGGGGCAGCTGTGAGCTGTTAGCAGTGGACCTCACAACAGCTGGGGACGGAGCTCCCAGCCCCCAAGGGGCCTGGACACGGTGCCGGGGGCACACCGGCCGTGCCGGCCATGGAGTAGCAGTGCCCCCGCCTTCCGAGACTCCCTCCAGATCCACATCGTAACTCTCAATGGCACAGGTCTTCCGGGGCTGGGCCTGGTCCCCAGGCCTGTTCCAACAGGTGTGAGACTGTCAATCAGAGCTCTCGCACATTCGTGCCGCGTGTTCCGCCATCAAGCGTGTGCTAGTAAACATGCACCTGCGTCAAGCCCATACCTTAGGTAGCTTTGAATTAATCAACTGTAATTTTTTTTCTTTTCTCTATATTTCATGGTGACGCATATAGCATAAACTTGACCATCTTAACTGTTTTTAAGGGCATAGTTCAGTGGCATTAAGGACATTCACAGGGTCGTGCACTTTCTACCGTCCATCTCCGGAAGCCTTTTCATTTGACAAAGCTGCAAACCTCTCTAAACAATAATTCCTCATCGCCCCCCACCATGACCCCACTCCTGGTGGCCTCCATTCTACTTCCTGTCCCTGTGAATCTGACGACTCTCGGGACCTCATGTGAGCGGAATCACACAGTATTCGTCTTTTCGCTTAGCACAATGTCTTCAGTCTCTGTCTATGTTGGGGCATTTATCTGAATTTACTTCCTTTTTCATAACCACATCTATGCACTACATTTTGTTTATCTATTCACCTGTTAATGGACTCTAGAGTTGCTTACACCTTTCAGCTGTTGCAAATAATGCTGCTATGAACTTGGCTGTGCAAAAACTATTTAAGACCATTCTTTCAGTTTGGGGGGCTATATACCCAGGAGTGGAATTAATGGATCATATGATAATTCTATATTTGATGTTTTGAGAAACTACCATATTGTTTCCATAGAAGCTGCACCATTGGGGGGGGGGATCCTTTTAATATTGAGCTGAAACTTTTCTCAAAATCTCCGTCACCATCATCATCATCATCATCACTGTCATCACCATCCCCATGACCATCATTATCTTCATCAAAAAGTTTGGCCTTTTTTCTGGAGTTTATTCTCAGACAGTTTGTGGAGAGTAAACTTCTTGGGTCTCAGCAAAGAGGAAATATCTTTATTTTCCTGTCACATTGGGTGCCAGTTTCACTGGGTACACCAAACCCTTTCCCTGAGAAACTTTGGGGATCTCACGCCAGTGTTTTCTGCATGCGTTGCTGGTGACACGTTTCAAATCAATACGATTCATAACTCTTTACAAGTAGCTATGTGTTCACCTCCTTTCTCTGGAAGTCTGTTATATGGTCTCTTTACCCTTAATGCCTAGAAACGCAAAAGCAATGAGGCTAATTTCCATCTTTTTCCACCCACCCTGCTCAGCACGCAGTCTTTCGCTCTGAAGCTTGGGTCTTCATTTCTGGGGAACACTTCCCCGTGATTTCTTTGTGAAATGGTTTCCTCTGTCTCCTGTGGGTTCTTGCATCGTTGGGGTGTGGGCCCAGTATCTCTCCTGCAACCCTGTACTTCTGTGGCTCCATCTGTGGTCAGATGTGGGTGGGGAGGGGACTTCCTACCAACACAGCTCCTGCAGACCCTACTCCACTATCATTACTGAGGGTGGTGCCCCTGAGTATCCAGGCCCACCATCTCCTAGCTCAAAGGGGTCCCTGGGCTATGGTCTAAGCCTTAGACTCTAAGGGGATCCTCATTTTGCTACTCATCTCTTTCTATTTCTCAGAGCTTCCTACAAATTTCTGATCCACTATCTCTCTTAATTCTTCTTTCGGTGTTTCAGGGGATTCCCGATTTTTAAAAAATATTTTATGGCAGTACCCACACTGTAGGAAGTTTCGGCTCAGTCCGCCGTGGGCTCCTGAATTCAGTCTGCGCTTGAACTAGAAATGAAACGTGCAGCACAAAGTACCTTTTTTTTGCAGAGTTACAACTGAGTCCGGTTCTTCAATGTCCCTGTTGAGAACCTGGGGGAACCCCCCTGTGTACCTTCATGTCAACCAGCTGGGGTTTATGTGATGCTGAATTGGCAGCAAGCATTTCAAGAATGGTTCAGAATTACAGTCTCGGTTTGATCCTCTTTCCTGTTCTTTGGACAGCAAATCTCAACAGCACAGGGACGACCTGCCCATTCTCAACCCAGCCCAACAGCTGGAATGGTGTAAATCAGGGCTCCGTTGACCAGAAGTGAATTTTTACTTGGAGTGCATTTTCCTTTGAACTTTTTTCTTCCTGCCATGATTCATATAATTTCTGCAGAAGCAAAGAGGCAGTTTCCAAGGTCAATTAAAGCCATCAGCCTCAGCTGTGATTCCGTGGGAGTGTGTGAATGTCATAAGGCACGTCCTATAAGTGAGTTTTACCACTACTTGGTGCTTTACTGACTATTAAATATAACCGGCTTGTCAAAAATTTGAAAAATATAAATGGTGCCCATGCAAGTTCTGCTAGTAAGACAACATATAAGGGCGGGTTTGTGGCCAGCACTCCAGGATCATCCGGGTGCCCACCCGGTGCCCTCAGAAGGAGAAGCCCCGGCCAGAGAAGGGTGAAGGGGAGCAGAAAAGACATGCTCATCAGAAATGTGCGAGCCTCAGACTATCTGGGTGAACTCCAAACCTCTTAGGCTGAAAAATCTCCCGAGAAGATCCATTTAGCAAATGTTGGGAATTCAAAACATCAGGAAGTGGATTATTAAAAGCGGGGAAGGGCTGAGAATTTAATGGGAAATTCAGTGACTCTCCACGGTGGTTATTTGGGGCCGGGAGTTGCTGCTGGGAGTCGGTTTGCTCTGGGACAACGTGGTCACCCTGCCGTGCTGGCTGATGCCCTCACAGTGGGCAGACCTTTGCTTTGAAGCACAGGTAACAGCTCGGGCACAGGCGCCCGGGCTCAGCTCTGCTGCCTGTGCAGGCCTCCGCACCAAGGAGGCGGGACGTATTTACGATTGGGTTTTAAGCAATTTCCCCTGCCCCAGGGTCATGACTGGGTTGCTCTCCGGGCCTCTGCCGGTTCCCATTTCACAACCGAAGCCGATCCCACAGACCGCGGAGGAACGGTGTGTAAATTTCACACAGCTCCCACGTTTGAGTTGGAAGAGCATCTAAAAACTTGGTTGCTTACCCAGAATTTATCCAAATAGCGTTAGTTGGACAATCTCACATGAGCGGCCTTCCTCCTGAGACCTTCCTGGGTTTCAGCCCAGCCAGAAATACGAAGTGGGCAGCCAATCAGTGACTAAAAGACTCACTTTTGTTTTGTTTTTTTTTAAACAGCAAGACTGCAAAACCTACTCTTTTGAACCTCAGAAATGATCGGTTCAGCTCGTGCCTTCCTCGGAGATCAGACTGAGCTCTCCATCGCCCCAACACACCACGTGACTTCTCTTGGAGTCAAGGGAAGATCATTAAGCAGAGGCCCCCTGAGAACCCCTGGACTTCCTGTGAGAATCAGAGTCAGAGTTTCCTGGAGGAACCCAGACCATGCACAAGCATTCGTTTTCTGTCGCTACTGTGACAAATTACCATAATCCAAGTGACTTAAAGTTCTCTTCCAGCTCTGAAGTCAGGAGTGGTCTGAAATCAGGGGCGAATGCTTCTGGAGGCTTCGGAGAGGACCCCGCCTTTTCGAGCCTCTAGAGGCGCCTCATGCCTTGGCTCATCACCTCTCCTTTGAGTCACCCCAACCTCTTGCTTCTCATCCCCTGTCCTACCCCTCGCATCTTCCTGCCCTGTTCCCAGGGTACTTGTGAGGACATCCAGGGATCCAGGGCCAGCTCCCCGTCTCCAGATCCTTAGCTTAACCCCATGTGCAAAGTTCCTTTTGCCACCTATGGTGACAGTCATAGGTTCCAAGGATTGAGTCATGGACACATTTAGGGGACCGTTATTCAACTCCGGGCTCAAAAGCCAAAGCAATTATGCTCCTTGGTACTTCTCCAAAGGAGCGGAGAACTGCGTCCACCCCAAAGCCTGCACGTGGGTGGTCACAGCAGCTTTGTTCACAATCAGAAAACACAGAAGCAGCAGGCTGCCCTTCAGCAGGCGAGTGGATGAACCGGGTACGTCCGCGCAGATTATCATTCGGCAGCGAAAATAAACGCGTTCTCGTGCCACGAAAGTTCACGGAGGACTTCGGCGCATGTGACCTAGTGAAAGAAGCCAGTCTGGAAAGGCCGCACACTGTTCGGCTCCAGTCGTATGACTTCCTGGAAAGGCTGAAAGTGTGGAGACAGTGAGGAGACCCGTGGTGGCCGGGGTAGGGGTGGGGACGAATGAACAGGTGAGCACAGAGGACTTTTAGGACAAAAAAACCACGCTGTATGACACCATCACGGTGAATGCATGTCATGATACATTTGTCCAATCCCAAAGAGTCTACAACACCAAGAGCGAGCTCTCATGTAGACCAAGGACTGTGGGTGATGACGGCATGTCGTGTGGGGTCATAGGTCGTTACAAATACGCCACTCTGGTGGGGGGACGGCTCACATGGGCGGGGACAGGGGGCCTACGGGAAATCTCTGCACTTTCCATTCCATTATACTGTTCATCTTAAACTGCTCTAAAAAAATAATAATAATGTCTTAACATTTTTTTTTAAAAGGAGACAAAAGCTATTACTAAGTGCATTTTATAATAACTGACATTGAAGATATTTATAATAGTTCAATATAAATTGTGTTTTATCTATTTGAGAATGTCAGTATATACATAAATGTGTTTTTCTTGTCTAAACAAAGACAGTATACCATAGCATCGGGAAGGATGGGAGGGGAGAGAGGGAGAGAGGGAGGGAGGGAGGAAGGAGGGAGAGAGGGAGGGAGGGAGGGAGGGAGGAAGGGAGGGAGGGAGGGAGGAAGGAGGGAGAGAGGGAGGGAGGGAGGAGGGAGAGAGGGAGGGAGGGAGGGAGGGAGGGAGGAAGGAGGGAGAGAGGGAGGGAGGGAGGAGGGAAGGAGGAAGGAGGGGGGAGGGAGGTAAGGTGGGAGGGAGGAAAGAAGGGGGAAGGAAGGAGGGAAGGAAGAGAGGGAGGGAGGGAGGGAGGGAGGGCTAAAGCATTCTTTATAACAACTTGCTCTTTTGGGGAGCAGGACAAGAGCTGAGACACAGGACCCTGGTTTGAATGTGCAGCACTGGTCTCTCTCAGGTTCACTAACGGGCCTGAGGTGTGATGGGGAGGTGAGTGCGGCTCAGGTGGCAGAAGGCTCCCTGGCCCTGACAGCAGGCACCGGCTGCGAGCCTGGCATTACCGAGGGACCTTGTCACACCTCGTGATGCTGACAGGTCGCAGAAGCCAGCTCTCCAGCCCGGGAACGGCCAGTGTCCTGGCTCTCTCTGGACAGCACACCAGTTTCTCCTTGGCTCCCGAGGGACACACCCTCCTCTGGGCCTCAGTTTCTCTGACCGGAAAAGCCAGTGCAGCCTCTAGCTGCCAGGTGGCGTGGTGAGGCAGGGACACGTTGCTGCCGTGCCCAGTGCAGAGCGTGACACTTAGGATCAAATGATCCTCCTCGGAGCCGTTTTTCTTCCCCTCTGGTGACACACGCCACGGAGCAGGAGGGGAGGGTCCCTGCAGTGACTAACAAAATAGATTATGGAGACAGCCACTTATCTTATTTGTCATCTCGGCACAGCAAGGCGGCTCCCGTGTCCCCAAGAAGAAGGGACGCGTGGTCTTTTCCGCTGCGAGAAGATTCGGGAAACACAAAGGCCAGAATGTCAAGCCTTCCCTTTCCCGGGGCCTCACTCCAGAGGAGACTAGAAAGAATGTAGGGGTCCGCCCCCCAAGTCACGAAGCCGAGGCCGTCGGGGTGGGGCCTGCAGCACTGCCATCGTGAGATCGCCCCTCCCGGCCTGTACCCGGGTAATGGCGCAGCGGGAGAAAGACAGTCTAACATCGGTCAGTCCAGTTGTCTTCATTGGATCTATGCACAGAAACTGCTACTTGTTCATGAATATTTTTGTACTTTCAGCTCCTCCAGTGTCACGGATGCCCCTGTTGTGGGTGAGTCGACTTTATGCATTAACAGATATTTGTGTGAATAAAGTTAGTTGATGTGACGTTCAGTCTCTTTCTACTGCCCTGTATTTTCCTTTTAATACTTCTTTGAAAAGATCTTTTCCAAAAATTATAAATGGATCTGGAAACAGAGAAAGCACCCTTCCCCGGAGCCTCCCATCCGCACGACCCCAAAGGCTCTCCGACCCCAAAGCCACACCCAGGTCACCCAGCCACCACCTCCAATGGCAGACGGTGGCCAACTTCTACAGCCCCATGACAACCCCTCCCCTGGGACACATGTGCCCAGTTCTCACAGCCGCAGTGCTGTGGTGGTGACCACTGCGAGGCTGGGTTAGTGACGGCAGTGGGCGCGGGGAGGGGTCTGCTGAGCTGACGGTGACCCCAACCTGCCTTCCCGTGGCTGACCTGTGTTGGGGGATTGAGACCGAACAGGCATCGCGCTCGCTCCCCTGCAGGCTGCGCTCCGTGGCCGGACCGGAGGGGCTGATCCGGGCCCTGCTCAGTTCACGCACCCTCCCTCTTTCCCCAACCATGTTGACATGAAGAATTAAAAAGACGTCTCAGGCCAGGTGGCCTGTGGCATCTATGTGGCGGCCAGCTAGGGAGCTGGGCCATTTCCCCGAACCCAGCGCTGGCTGTCCCCCGTGACTCTGCCACTACTGTGACTTCGGTCGCTCTGCCCGCGTCCTCGGGGAGCCGGATTACAGAATGATCTGTGGTCCTGGAGCGGGAGAGGGTGACTTCAGGAAACTGCCCTGCAAGTTGAGAATCACGTATGAAAGGAAACATGGGGCCGGCCCACAGGGGGCGCACAGTGCGGCAGGCTGTCCCCACTGCCATGCGCTTTGCCTTGTAACCAGAGCCGCAGACGCCACCAGCAGCAGCTCCCAGAAAACCACAGCGAGCCCCGAAGTCGCAGATCAAATATGGCCTAACGGGCGTGCTGTCAATGAGCCCACGTGAGGGAGCGGGCCCCGGAAGACGGATGTCCACACACGGGGACCAGGCCCCTCCCAAGTGATGGGATCCATTTGCCCTCAAAAAGGCCCAAAATAACCCAGCCATGTTGACACGAACGCTACCGTTGCACCCCGTATCGCACTTAGAAAGGCGAGGCCTCTCCTGCTGAAACCCGGCCGAGCTATTTTTGATGCCTGGATCCCAGCTACAAAATAACAGAGAGGTGATTACTGAGAGTTCCTTCAACCGGAAAAACCACGTGGGGAGCACGGTTTTAAAGATTTAAAAAAACAAACAAACAAAAAACAACACCGCTCTTTAAATATGAGTTGTCTCTTTGGAAATGTCAGGAATTCCTGACAATTAGCTCCCAAACCCTCTGGACGAGCCGCGCAGCCAGGTCTGGCCCCCGCTCTCTGACTGCCCACCCTCCGTGGCCGGCAGCAGCCTGTCCGGGGCAGACACGCCACGCGGCCCCATCCACACTGCAGCTCCCGGGGCCACGCCAGGAAGCCAGGCCAGCCCGGGCTCCCATCCACGGTCACAGCAGCAGTCCTCACCGGACGCACCACGGTCGATCACCCTGGTCGAAACATCAAAACGGGGCCAAACAATCAGCAGACGAAAGGCGTGGATTCCAGCGTGCTGTGAGGGCACCTGAGCCCTTGTGGGTTTCAGCGAGAGGGGAGACCGAAGCGTTTGGCGGTGTCGTGAAAAAGACGCCATGCGAGGGCCCCCTCACGTGAACGCCCTCTAATGTCAGAAGCAGGGCGGATGGCACGGGCATGGTAAATCCAAATGGCACGGGTCCGCAATCACTCCTGTTGGCCACCTTCGTGGAAATTCCAGAAAGCTGAGTGGAGGACTTCCAAGCGTGGCCGGGCCGGGCCGGCACCGACAGGCACTGGTGACGCTCGTCTGAAACAGGACGGGTGCCCCATCTGAATGTCATTTTGTTCCTTACTAACGGCTTACTTTTAGAAAGCTTGCTTTATGTCAGGCCTGATTTATGAGAGGTTCGGGGACATGTACGTAGGCATCTCTACGCTCATTCCTACGGTGGCGCCTTGGCCACGAGCACCTGCCCGGCCGTTCAGTGTAGTCACGAGCATTTACATGTTAACAGCCACCGAAACCCCAGCCGGGGCTCTGTGCGCTCCCTTTCCCCGTCGGTGGCAGACAGCGCTGTCTGCGTCCCCGACCACTCGTGGCTCGCGATTATTCCCTACCCGGCCAGCGAGGCGCTGGGTGCTGCACAAGCCGTGGCGCGTGTTGAAAGCAGAGGGCGAGCAGGAAGGCCCAGGCACTCCGGCCGGGGCTCACGCTGGACGGGGGACGGCGAAGGTCTGTGGTTACTCATCGAAGGAAACACAAGAACAGGTTTGCTCCGGTTCTGTCGGCTTTCTAAATAGTTGCCTCCGACGTAAAGCCAAGCTCGATTTCAGCGGGTCTCCCCGGTGGGCTGTAGGGCTCAGGAGAGAGGGGGGGAGGGGTGTAGACAGGAGAGGCACAGCCTCTGGATTATTCTAGGAAGCTGTTCGCCCTCCCTCTGCAGGCGGGAGGCAGGGCCTCCTCCCAGCCCAGGAGACTCGCCAGCTGCTTCCATCAGACCCTCGCCTTTTGCCCTGGGAAGTTGTGTGCAAACGCTGGCCGACGGACAGCGTGAGCCCGTGTGGTCACCCAGGACTTTCGGGACACAAACAGACACAGATGACTTTCTGAAGTGTCCCAGGTTAGGGACATGGTCCCACCGCCTCTGTGCTGCAAACATCTCCTTGGCTTGTTCTGTTTAGCTGTCTGAATTAAGTTTTTATTTATTTATTTATTTGAAAGATCGGCCTAGAGAATTTGGGGGATGAAGGGAAGAGGCTAACACAGCCCCTGTCGCCCCAGGTCCTTCCTCTGACTTTCTCTGGACCCCCATGCCTGCCTGCCAGCAGCAGGAAGTGGGCCAGAGCCGGGGGCCAGGGCTCCAGACACAAACACCTTTCCAGCAAGTTCTACACAGCGGCGCCACAAAACCAGGGTGCAGGTCTTTTTAATGTAAATTTCAAGCAGCTGTGACCCTGTATTTTCTTGAGGAAATAACACCCTTTCCTAACGACGTCTAGCGCTGGTCTCGGACAGCGTCACAATTTCCTTTCTTGTTTACTAAAAAGCCCCCGTTTGCAGTGTCCTGTCACACCTAGCATATTGCCTGGGCCGGGCTGGCGCGCGTGCGGGGAGCTGGCCTATTCCCAGCGCTCGGGCGCGCAGCTGCGCTCCGGAGGGTCGGACCCGCGCCGCGTGCTGTGAAGAAAGCCATTTCACGGTGCCAGGTAGCGGCACTCCGGGGCCACCAGGACTGGCGGAGACTGAGAACTTGGTGCAGCAGCGGTGGAGTGAGTGAAAATGAATCAGATATGAAAATGTCTGAGGCAATAAATTAACACACGGCAGGGGGGGTGATAGCTTAATCCTGTCTAGTCCAAACTCTACCTGACACCCATTATTGTTCCAGGAGGTGGGAGCCAGTGACGGTACTGGAGCGAAAATGAACATTCCCCCCAGATTTGAAGCCTCGCAATAGGTATGTAATGTGATTCTGCAGAGGAACCTCAGGGCTCTGATGGCATTTGTACGTCGCCTTCGAGGTAACCTGTCAGCGGACCTCTCTCTCATCTGTCTCATCTAATGCACAAAGAACCGCTCTGACATTTAGAAAAACTATCGAAAACATGGGTACTTGATCAAGCTTATCAATGTATTTCCCAATACAAAATGCAAATAATTCTGCAAGTCCCTCTTCTGCTCTCTGAAGGTGCATAACAGCAAGTTTGGCAAGAGCAGTGGATGAAGCAAAGGTAAAAAGCTCTGAGCGCTCGGTCCTGGTTTCTTTGCCAGGTACCTACTCACGGGTACTGCCTTGTTGGCCCAAGCCCTTAATTTGCATGCATTCTTTGGAACATAATTGACCAAAGTCTGAATTCTTTTTCTTGAACAAACATTGATGGGCAAGAGCCGGAATGCACACCCCTCCCATAGAATCTGGGAGCAAATTCGCATTCAAATTGCTTTGAGTAATATTTCTCCTTTTGATATTTTGCTTGGAATATTTCATGGTCAGGGTCTTCGGAGGTAAGATTCTAAAGTGCACATTACTATTATTTTAAATCAACAAATTGCTTCTGGAGTGGTCTGGTGCACTCACTCAGACCTTCAGCACTTTTACAGGAAAAGCAAATTTGAAGAATAACATTCGTTTCTCCCCATAAGGTTGAAAACAATACATTTTTTATAGACACTCTGTTTTTATTGTTTGAGAGGGCTGTCCAGGCTAAACAATGAATCTTATTTTTTGATGTTTCTTTTTAAATAGGTGAGCCCTTCAAATGAATATTGAACAGTGTTAACTATAAAATAAATGCATATCATCTTCAATGAGAGGAGATGATATTCTGCCTCGTACTTTAACTTTCTGTTTCTAAAAACTACATAAACATATTTATATTAAGAATGGGACTTCTGGGACTGTCGGTGGATTAAACGAATCACAAGATGCTGGTAATTTATGTCACCTCTCATTTCAACCTTGCCAGAAAGTGAATTTATATTTTTCTATGAGTTTTTTTTTAATGTACTCAAATAGTTTTCTTATCAGTAATTTGAAAAATGCTCAATGCTTTTGCCCAAAATATTTTAAGTGTTTGTTGTAGCAATTATAACTTAGCTAGTTAAAAATCAGATAATTACACACACAAAGATAGACCCCCCTTTTTTTTTTTTTTTTTTGCATTTATCCTTTAGAGATTGGAATTTTAGCACAGCTAAAGCCACGCAAATTGGATTCAGTTGTCTGTAGATGTCTTGCTGCATATTAAACCCCCTTGCTCTCAGCTCGCCCCTGCGGGGGGACAGCAGCATTTCTCGAAGAACAGAACTGTGTGTGGAGCCAGGACACCCCGAACTTCTGCCCCGGGAAGGCTTAGCAGCAACAGAAGAAGTGTTAGGGCAGGAAAGGTAACATATTTCAAATAACCGTAGCTCATCACAGAGCAAAATCAGGGAGAGGCACTCACACCTCCCCGCTGGACACAGCACGCAACGCCTCTTCCAACAGGAAAGAGCTCCCCAGGGAGGAGCTGTGCCGGGCTTTGACTCTGGAAAAGTTTGTCGGATTTCGTGGGCTGCAGGTTCTTGCCTCGAAGGCAGTTTGGAACATCACATGTTACTGACCACTACTTTTGTTTTTTAATGTTTTGAATTAAGAAAGCCAGGCAGCGTTGCTACTGGGGCTTCTGGATTAGCTCAAAAGAAGAAAAAGGAGGGTTTGTTTTAGTCCCGAGGGCTCCTCTGGGCCTGGCGGGGCAGGCACCACCCACCATACCTGGGAGCTACTTGCCGCCGCCAGGTGCCATGGGCTTCGCTGCAAAACACATGAGCGTGGAGTAGACTATTTGCATGTGTGTGTGTGCGTGTACATGCACACATGTGCACGGGGTGTGTGTGTGTGTGTTCGTTTATGTGCGTGGGGTGTGAGACTGTGTGGGTGTTGTGTTGGGGGGTATGCCTGTGTGCTCCTGAGGGTATGGGTATTGTGGGCGTGTGTGTGTGCTTGTGTACATGTGTGTACGTGTGTGTGCCTTTCCTCCTCACATATTTCCTGCTGTCCCCAGTCTCTGTCCTTGCTTCCCAGAGGCAATCTTGGTCGAGACAAGGCATCATTTATCCCTGTTGCTATGTTCCTGCATCCCTCCCTCCCTCCCGCTGGCAGAGCTGTTGTGCGCTGCCTCGTCGAAGGATGCTTGATATAAAAATGAAGTGAGGTTTCCTCCTGGCTGGATAAAAGCTTTCTACACACACACACACACACACACACACACACACACACACACGCAATCTTAAGTGATTTGCTGCCAAAAGCTGATCCAACCACCTCCACTTGTGTAAGTCAATACGGGACCTGCGTTGACCTCCCAAGCCAGTCACGTCCAACGGTCGGGTCTTTCACAGCACATGGGTGGCCTCTGATGTCCCCTCCTTTGCAGACTTTTCTTAGCACTGTCCATTGCCTCGAGGTCCCCATCCGAAGCAGCGTCTCTGATTGTCGCCTCCTCCAGCACCCTAGTCTTGCAGAGAAAGGGGCTCGCTGACCCCACTGCAGCGAGGCGACAGGCGGCGTGCTCCGAGAGGACTTGGCCGTGTCATCCCAGAACCTCAATTCCAGAGATTGAAATGAGCTCCCTGCCCACGTGGGAAATGTGCGGCTGTCGACTTTCTGAATGCATTTCACGACATTGATTTTAAATACTCTGCTATTGTTTTCCTTTGGCCTGTATGATTATCGCGCTCATCGAGAGGCCCCAGAACTCACATTTTAAAAACCAACGGACTGTTTCTGACTTGCTGATTTTCCGTGAAATACAGGGAAAACTCCAGCGCGTTGGGGAGAAGATGATTGGAACTAACACGTGCCGCGGCAGTGGGCCGGGGAGAGCCCCGTGCGGGGTGCGCTCAGAGCCCAGTCCGCCCTCACTCGGGCTCACAGTCCCCACGGACATCCCATCCCAATCAATCCCCACTCCTGACTTCAAGGACGGTGTGTTGGTGTGTTCGTCACCAATAGAATCAAAAAACACATGGCGACATCCTATCCAAAAGGGCCACCTACCTGGAGGACATACTGAAGGACTGATAAGAAAAAGGGGTCCTTTGGCTTTTAGTAATTGATTTAAACCTCTTTCTCTTTGAAAATCCCCTCCATAAAAGTTGGGCTCACAGGGAGCAGTGAATGCTGGGATTAGCCTGGCCTCAGCCCGGCCCTCACTGAAAATAACAGCCGAGCCCGTTAACAAGGCCCCGCGTTCCCGCGTCCCTGGTCCCGCTTTATGTGTGAGTAACTCACTTTAAAGACAATGGATTCACGGGGCCTGCAGGAGCCGGCCTGTGCTAGCACCGAAGCACCAAGCTCATGTCCCCGTGCATCTCCCTGCCGGAATATTCCAGGGCACGTGGGTGTGTCGTGAGGTGTGCCTGGATTTGCATTTCCGAAATCAGATTGCATCCTTCCCAAATATCTCAGTGAGAAAAATAGTGAGAGGATGTGTAAAGGAAAAATACAATAAAGACATGAGCCTGGAGACCCGATGCCAGTGGAGGGCTGTGTACTGTGTGACCGATCCCTACAAGCTTCTGTTTATATTTCCCTCGAAATCTTAACTACTGTCTACGTGCTCAGGGCTCCAGGCCAGGAGCAGCAGCTTGGAGATGCAGATGAGCTGGGGGACCCAGGGCCACAGACTTGGGGACCTGGACATTTACGGGCTGTGGGTGCCGGGCGAGCCTCTGTTGGCGGCACACACAGGGAGCATCCCTTGCACAGGCCGGCTCTCCAAATTTCCTTTACACTTTGTTTACTATATATTCCAATAGTGTAATATTAAACAAAAACAGTGTGTCCGATGCCAGAATGATTGATTACCGCACCGCCGCAAGGTCACCTCCTAGGGACAGGCTGGGCACAGGAGGGGCTGTCTGACTCGTACAGTTAACACTATATCCGCATTGTATGAATGTCACCAGCAATCCAGTGATTTATTGCTTGGAAGGCTCTGTTCAATTTTTTCTGCCTGACCAAATTGCACATTTTCTAGAAAAAGAAGCAAAAATATTTCAGCACATGGATTACCTCAACTCCTCATTTTCCCCCACCGTGGTCCACGGGCGTTTGCAGCCACCCGACAATCCACACCTCCTCCTCTCCCTCTCCTCGTCCCCCTTCTGCTAGATATTTGGCAAAAATGATTATTACACTAATGAAAAGGTGCAGCAGGAGATTAAGGGCTTTTTAATCAGATTTTGGTAACATCTGTGGGCCACAAGTAAGGGCAGCTGTATGCTCTGTTTCTTAATTTTAGCTAGATTTACTTTGGATATAAAATTGTTAGCCTCGGGGAAAATGGAATGGGGGTTGGGCAGGGGTGACAGTCTTGGAGGAGACTACAGAACCCCAACTGTTTAAAACACAGGCAGATAAACCTCTTTTGCTCTAAAGGTGTTTTTTATCCCCCCCCCCCCCGCCCCCAGGAAAGACATACAATGAAACTAAAGACACATTTGTATATATATAAAAACAAAATGTATTCTTCCAGATTGAAGAGAAATCTCTGTGTACAGACGCGTACTATCTGGGCTGCGGTCCGGGAGGCTCTTGCAAAGTGCACACCATTTTAAGGGTTATTTTCCCTATAAGACACCATTAACATAACTTTCCTAAGCCTTCAGGATTCGGCCCACACTCTGTGTAAACATAGATGAAGCAGAGAAACAATGTAGCACAGAACATTTGCCAGAGTGTTTTTAAGTGAATTTGTGTTCCCTGTTTGTCCTTTCTGCAGACGTGTCAAACGCTCAGCGTCGTGATTCATGGAAAAAGTCTTGCAGGTGTGGATGGCGGCGGGTCTTATTTACCTGGGACTTCCCCCCACCACAGCCAGGTAGTCTGAATATTCTGACCCAGGAAAGTACATCAGACAAGATGGAAACTTTTTTTGAGATTTTTCTGAAATGTAACAGACCATCGATATGTCTCTGTAAGATGGCTCGTTTGTGTGGGTCGCTGTCAGCGTTGTTGGATTTTATGTGGGGGAAGGTGTCGGAGGAGGAAAATAGAAAAATGTGGGAGAGAGAGAATTTTGAAAGGCGAAAGGGAAATTCTCCCCAGAAATGCCCCAAATCCTGAATTGAGCCTACTTTTAATATAAATATAGGATTCTACAGTATTATTGTCATTCATTGATTCTTGTTGGCAACAATTTTTTTTTTTATTATTATAAAAAACAATTTCACAAAATATTCCCAAATTAGCTAATACTTAAGTGGTGAAATTAGGATTTGTCATCCGTCACAGGTACGTCCCCTCTGTGGGCAGGAACTGATACTCATTTCGATGACTAGGACAATGCTGGGTAAGCAAAGACCACTGTCGCCTGGAACCGCAGACTAAAAAGGCTTTGACAGAAAATGGGCTAAAATCCTCATGGGGACTGACCTTGTCTCAGCGTATTTGTGTAGAAGACAGGCCTTATTCTCTCGATAATGTTTGGAAAAATTTCACCAAACCTGCATTTTGTCAAAAGGTTCAAGCTTTTTTGGTCCATAAAGACTCCATAAGGGGCAGACCTGGTCGCCGGGGCAGACGCTCGAAACCCAATGGGTGTGAATTCAGTGACAACGCTGAGTCGGCTTTTCCTTTCCTGGGACACAGGTCTGCATTTTCCCCTGGAAATCCACCCAGAAGACGTGGAGAGAACGAGAACAAAGAAGAAAAGCAGTTTTCAAATGCAGAAGACCTTCCGTTGTGAAAAGGATTGAAATATATTGGAGAACGCTCCGAGTGCGAAGCTTGCGTGACTTCGGGAGACCCTTTTCCCGCCTGAACGGAGACAAGGCACCGGCTCTGGTAGCATGTGGCATTCCGGGGGGGCCTCCTGGCGCCTTTGTCTCTTCCAGATGCTTCTGTGAACTCATACGTTGTCCTGGGCCTTTTATTCACAGGAGGAGCCGCCGCAGACCCTGTGACATGTTGTCTGAGCATCTACAGCTTTCTCGGGGCTGGTTCGAGTGTGGCCATGGTCACTGCTTGGGGACAACTTCCCCTTGCTTCCTGTGAGCTCTGGCACTTTGCCCTCATACTGGTAGATTCTAACCGTACACAGAGGTTTCCCCGTATTTATCCTTCTATTTTAAAAAACAATGGAAAAAAACAACTTTTTTTTTTTTTTTTGAGGTATTTCCACAAGCCCGGTACTCCCGAGACTGGCATTTCAAAGAACCGTATGAACTGCTTGCTGTATGTTAATATTCAGTGCTTTCCCCTGATTGGTAGGACCCAACCAGAAAAACGTCCTTCGCAAAGGATCCGAGGGTCCATCACAAACACCTCGAGCAATGGAGCTGGCACCAGACCCGCCCTTACACCTGTCTTGCTGTTTTCCTGCCACTCGGCAGATGCCACTTTTGTTCTCGTCCCTTCCGGAGGCAGAGAGCGTCGCGGGCCTCAGCCGGTGCAGCCGACCGAGGTTCTCATCCGCCCTCCTCCACAGGTGCAAGTCCGTGACTTTCCAGCGTGTTCCACCTTCCCTTTGAACTCACTGCCCAATTAGTGGCACTTTAGTGGCCGTCGGGGGATAACACGGGGTAAGAGGCACAAAGAAGCTGACCCGTTTACACAGCCAGGGCTCCACCTCGAGCTGGAGAGGGGCCCGTTCAGGACAGAACCGCCACGCAGAACCGCGGCACAGCTTTCTCTGGGCTTGTATCCGCGGATTTAAATGTATACACCTATTTTTTTTTTCCTTTTAAAAGCCCCAGGCCACATGTACTAACAATTCAGACTGTGTTAAGGGAAAAAATCCTTCCCCGAAAAACATGCGTGTACACACACACACACACACACACACACACAATACAAAGCAAGAAAGCCAGCAGCATCCAAAGAATGCCGCAAGAACACAAAAGGTCTAGATTTCTCTACGCCAGGAAACACCCCCGTCTGTTCCCGAGGGGGGGATGGGAGGGCTTCCCCAGGCCCACTAAGAAGGGCCATCCTTCCGCCGGGCAGTGTCTCTGAGCCTGCACACCTCTCCTCGGTCCGGGAGCACTCCCCACTTGCGAATGGCTAGGTGGCATTGTCTGCTGCCTCTTTCCTTCCCCCTGTGCTTTGAACACAGATTGCGAGGCATTTTTTTCAATGTTTCCCAGAAGTACCAGTCCCCATCCAAATGTATATGCTGGCCCTGGATCATAGGTGGATACCGATTGGTCGTTGCTGGGACACCATTCCTAGAAGTCCCAGGCAGTGTGTCTAAGAATAATGTCAGTACATTGCAGACCCTACGGGTGCCCGTGGGCAAGATGGGTATTTTGGGATCTCGGATGGCATGGGTAATTCTGGGGCTTCTTACAGGAGACAGGTAACTGTTCTGAGAATGCTGTTTTCCACCTTTTTTTAAGACACGCCAGAGAAGCACTGCTAATTAAACAGACATGAGTGGAACAAAGTGACAATAATAAATTGTGCTATTCTAAAATAATAGAACATGTCCAAGAGAAAGGAATAGCAATACAGAAACATAAAAGCGTGTGGACATGATTTTAGAGTTTGTTCCCAAAGTCGGGTGCTCAGTATTCACGTAATTCCTCATCTCCATTGAATTCCTTAAGATTTCTCTTTGGGAAAAAGGAGGGGGGGATCACAGCTTAAATAATTTAAATAAAAACACGTCTAAGGATGTGATGTGACAAAATTTCTGTAGTTCCAGCCCAGCCACATCTTGAAGGAATAGATCAATGTTTTCAAAAATTATCTGGCACTCTGTGAGCGTTAACGCTTTTTTAATTACCAGGTTTATGTCACTCGGTGAAATTTTAATGTGATGAAACATTCAGCTGGACCTTGTGCTGGATGTAAAATAAAATTATTCATTGAAAATCACACCACAGGCCACCTACTGTTTTTTTTAACAAATGGTTGAACTATCACGGGGTTACAGAACTTAACATGTAAATTGCAGCAGAACTTATAATTTCTGATTCAAATCCCTAAAGACTGCCATTTAAGTCAAATATATGAGTGAAATTTTGCTTCCGTGCCATAATAATGCAGTGAAATGGTCAAAAACCTGAACATATCTAGAGTAATTATTAACCCAATAATAATGTATTTTTAGTTATTTAATCAAAGGTATAAAAATTATTAATGTCAAGTTCTTCTTATAAAAATGAAGTTTTAAACACCAGCATTTAATTTCAAGGGTGACAATGCTAAATCTACCCCATTAGGGGAATTTCTCACCAAGCCCGGAGTCCGAGGCAGGGAGAAAGATTGCAGCTCATATTTCAGGTCATTACTAAGAAATAGCAGAAAAGGACTATTTTTCTCCAAAATGGTCTTGAACTAATTTTTAACATTAACTGAAATTGATCAATCTTCCATGAGCTCAACTTGATCTACAAGCTAAGACAAAAACCGTGAGGCATAACCTGGGGAATCCCCACTTCCCAGGTGAACTTGGAGGAGGGGGGGCTGCTCCGTCCTGCTCCCCACCAGCCACACCCCAGTCTTTTCTGTTTTGTGCTGCAGGGAAATCTGAAAGGTGACTCCATGTCACTTGGTAACAGTAATAGATTTTTCCCCCTTTTGCTCTCTTGCCCTGAATGTTGAAAATGTATCGATACTATAGAAATATCTGTTTCCCTATCATCTCTGCTGAGGAAGTCCGGGTGCCCCTGAACTCCTGCAGTGCCGGACACCTCAGGGCCCCTCTCTGTGCTCATGCTTTTCCCTGAGACAAAGGCCTTGCATTTCCATTGACGGTGCAGAAACTTCCAGCCATCTCTTGACTGGCATACCCAAGGGCATTAGGAAGTAACCTTCTATTTTTGCAGTTGTGGGGCGTAAATGACTCCCTGTCCCCCTGTCTCCCCCACTTCTTGGTGGTCAATAGGACCAGCAGGAGTGCAGCTCCAGCATTGTGGGGAAAACGAAACCTAATCCACAGCTTCCAGAATAACAGGGGCCATTAAATGAATATAAAGGACGATCTCCAAATGATCAGCCTCCTGCCATATCCAGCTATGCAGATACAACCCCCACCCCACCCCCGCACAGTGGCAGGAAGGAGTTGCCTCTTATTTTTCTGTCTGTGTTCTGAAAAAGAAAAATGTGCATCTGAGCAGAGAAACAGGAAGAAAAGAGAGAAGAGCACCAGAAAGGGACCTGGAGACCTGGCAATGGAAAGCCAGCACCTAAATACCCAAAGGCCACCTCCCAGCCTGGAATTCAAAGGATTCAATAAATGACCTTTGTAAACACAGCAGCAGCCCCCCACGCACACGTGCGAATCCTCCCAGTGGCGGAAGCTCTGGAGTCCGGGCTGCTCCTCCGGGTCCCTCCTGGCAACGGGTGGGGCACCGGCCTCAACACAGCGCCCTTCCCAGGGTCTGCTCCCCGCACTTGGCACATCCTGGCATCGTGGCATGGGGCTGCCTATCAGCGTTCTCAGGAGAACCTGGGGTGACGAGGAGTCAGCGATCTGTCTTCCCCATCACGGGGGCCCCAACTCCTTGTCCTGGTGCGATTCCTCCGTGGTCCTTGCATCTCTCCCCCGTCACCACTCTCTCATCATTACGCAAGGTGAGCGGTCAGTCGCCCGCCACCACCTGTCCTTGCGATCCAATGCCAAGTGCACCACAGAAGACTGTCTGTCCTGCAGCCCTGCCCTTTATTTCTGCGGAGTCTCATTAACACCTCTTTCCTCTCGCTGTCCACCAGCAGGACTTAAGGGGGCTGCTGTTCCTGAACACACACCAGGAGGAAACCAAAACCTGTGCAAAATACAGTTGTGGGACCGTCTGCTGAGGCTCACAAACACGGAGTTACCTGGGGCTAGAATACTCACTGCAGACTTCTGAGCAGCCTGCGGGGGAGGCACCTCGGTTTAGGCCGACCCCCGCCTGACACCAGGACGCCACGTTCTCTGTGCATCGCCACAGCAGGGGACTTTTTAAACCATGTTGCAGAGTGACCAATATTTATGATTTTCTGATCTACCCGAGCGCCATGAGTCTAGGACAGGAAAACTACTCTCAAATATAACTGGCGACTGGGGACATGTCGGGGCTGTTGTACCGAGAACAATGCCTTTGCCCGTGGAAGGGCCTGGCACAGACTGGGACAGACACGGGTCCTGGGGCCAGCCCCGCCCTCCTGTCAAGGGGAGCCCCAGGCTTCCACAGGATGTCATTTCCTCCCCGGTGCCCAAATGCCTCTTGGGAAATCCATCCAGCGGGAACCACACCTACGTGTCCTCACGGAGAAGGCCGGTCTCTCGGGCCTCCTGCAGTGAGTTCATCGTGGTCTTTCTGCGCTGTCCCCAGGCCTGTGCCCTGCGGGGGAGGAGGAATGGGTCCCCCAGAGTGGCGGTGATAGAACACCTGCCGCAGCCTGTGCTAGGAGCCTCGGCCAGCAGGGCCAGCCGCTCGTTAGATGGATCACACGGCATGGCTGAGCCTCCTGTGGCCCCGCAGGTGATGACCAGTTAGCGGCCACACTGGGAGGCCGTGGCCCCTTGTTGCTGGGCCGGTGCCTCCGGGACGGAGTGCAGCCCCCCCTCCTGAACCCAAGGCCTCTCTTCCTCTGGCTGGGAGGCGAGCCCCCTGCCACCGCACTGAGTCCCAGCCACGCAGCTCCTCGAGGGGCTGCCCTTGGTGGAGACATGTTCACACAGAAAACCCATGGGCACTGCCGTGGCCGGTCGATCGCCACCTGTCAGGAGCCAGAAGAGTCGGGGGAGACCGGCAGGAAACGGCTGGCTCTGAGGAGCTGGCTGGGAAGAGTTTGGAGACATCGCTGTGGGCACCAAGAAGAAGCCTGGGTCCCTAGGGGCTGGGGCAGGAGGCCACCTTCAGATGTGGTCCACATTAGGGCCATTTTGTATGCACTGCCCAGGGGGTTCATTGTTCCCTAATCAGAGCAAATCACATGTCAAAATATGGAAATTCTGAAAATGCTCAGAGGCTCCCTAGACTGAAACACTCTGTGAAGGACACTTTAAGTCTTGGTGGTGAGTTTTCAGAGGTGCCCTAAGGAATCTGATACTTTGATGGGCCCACCCACATTGGTCAACACAGAGAGGACTGCAGGCATCGGAATCATAGGCAACACTGATGGAGGGGCAGACACATCAGTGATGGAGGGGCAGACACATCAGTGATGGAGGGGCAGACCAGCACCCTCCGGCTGGGCCACCCCTTCCAGCCGCATTGGCGTTGGCCACGTTTAGGCAGCTCCTGGAACACGGCTGGACATGGTCCCCCTGGTGCTTAGAAACCAGGAGGCAACCCTGATCTGCCCGAGCACCCACGTGACAAAGGGATGAATGTCTCTTGCCTCTGGCTTTGCTATACCTACATGGATTTGGTTCGGATGTGCCATTACTTACCCCAGTGAATGAGAACATATCGGTGGGAGACACTTTTTAAAACATGACTGTTAGGGACTGAACATTTGATCCCCACCAATTCATATATTGAAGCCCGAACCCCCAGAGCAGCCTCTGGAGGTGATTAGGGCATAAGGAGGTCATGAGGGTGGAGTTCCCAGGGTGGGATTAGTGCCCTCATAAGAAGAGACACCCAAGAGTTTGCTCTACCCAACCCCCAGCCATGATGTGAGGACACAGGTTGAAGACAGCCAGCTGCCAGCCAGGCAGAGGGTCCGCACCAGGACCCGACCACGCTGGCCCCTGACCTCAGACTGCCTGCCTGCAGGAGGAACGGGGGCAGCAGCTGTCTGTGTCACAGCCCCGTCAGAGGGATTTTGTCACGGAGTCAGAGCTGACGGATACAAGGCAGCTCGTTGTTAATTCGGGGAGGCACAAAGCAGAACACTGATTTGGGTGCTTGAAATTAGACAAAGCAAAACTGACTTTTTGAGGGAGAGGGAGAAAGAGAGGCGATAAAGAAAGACTCCGAAAGAAAAGGACACTGAACACCATGTGTGCGGAGGCAGAGGCTGAGCTGCCGCACGCCGGCCTCCAGCGCAGACTGGATTCCCAGCCAGCTTCCAGCGCGGGCCGGAGCTGGGCTCGCTGCACGCGGGTGAATGGCAGGCTATAATAAGCATCCTTTCGGGCTGGAGCACCTCCTCGCACAGAGTTAGAGTCCCAATTATCAGGTTTTCTTGGGAGCAACTGGCTGAGTTCACTTGTACTAAAATATATTTAATTTGGTTTTATATAGCACTCTTTAGTACACACTGTGCCTTATTTCAAACTGCTTTAACGAGTAATGAATTAGATACGAGCAGAGCCGTGACTCCTCAAATGAGCGGTAGACACATTACAGGCTCAGCAATAGCTCAAACCGGGAAACCAGGGCTGCGGCGGCGGCTCGGCTCCCATTCTCTGCAGGGAAGGTCGGGCTGTCACACCTTCCCACGTGGCCGAGGGCAGGGGGGCCGGAGGAAACAGCAAGTGGGCATCTACCTGCCCCATGGCGAGACAGGAGCCGGAGAGCTGGACACATCTGCGGGCAATGGACCTCGTGCACCCTGGCGGGCAGACGAGGGACTGGAGAGGACAGAGCTGTCCCAGCTGTATTCCAACAAGCAAGGAGCAGCGGGGTCCAGCCATCGGTCACTCTGTGTCCCCAACAGTGGGTGGAGCTTGGCATTTGGTAATTTGATGACAGATGATTGTAGGAAATTCAGGCAGGCCAAGACTGAAATGCTCAAGCCCAGGTGCATGCCCCCTAAGAGTTCCAAAGAGACTGAATTCACATATATTTAGGGTCACACCTGTCCTGGTTTTCCCAGGACTGAAGGGTTCCCAGGACACAGTGCTAAGCTTTGGGCAAACAGGGATGAGTTGATCACCCGTATCTAGAACAGCATTTCCCAATGGGTGAGGGTCAGACCATCTTGCTCACTATAGCCCAGATGTCTGCGCCCACACTCCACACCTACTGACTGAGAATTTAGCGATGCAAGATCCAGTGATTTGCATGTAACGTGTGCCTCAGTTTCTTCACATTACGACTTCTGAGAACTGGTTTCCTAGAGAAATGAAAGACGCGGCAAAAAAATGTTATCAACAAGGAGGTGTCAGTGTGCAACCCTCCCTGCGTGGAGGCGGGACCCTGGGCTGCAGAACTGGGTCCCCCTGGGAGAGTCAAATGCCCCAGCAGTGGGAGAGGAAGGCCAGGGGGTGCCCTCAATGCCAGCGCCATGTGGTGTCCTCTGCAAGACTGGAGAGAGTGCAGTCCCCTAAGACAAAGCAAAGGGGTAATTTTTCTCTATTTCTAGCATCTTGCAAAGCCCTCAGAAAGTGAGCATGAGCTCCATCGAGGAAGGTGAACTACCTTTATGAGGACAGGAGGCTCCATGGGGGTTGATCCCCTGGAAAGAATAGAACCAACTCTCATTAACTTCCTACTTGGACCAGAAACGGTCATCATTATCACACTCGAAACTCATTAGGTCTATAGTACCAGATCCAGTATTTAAATAAGACAAGTGAATCTGGGAGAAGTGACTTGCCCTGGGTCATACTGCAAATAAGGGAGAATGTCACGCACAACAGACTCCAAAGACCAGGCTTTTCCCATCTTATCTACCCAGCTCTCCAGTGTGGGGCCCTTTAAACCCGTCCTTTCTGCAGATACTCCTAGTACAGGTGCGATTTCAAGACTTATCCACCTTGCCACAGGTCCCACTGCTACAAAGGGGAACCTCCTGTTCACATCCTGCCATCACGCCACCTGAGTTTGCTCACAGGTCCACCCTTCCCAGCTGCGTGACCTTGAGAAAATTAGACAGGTCCTGCTTTCCCGTCTGTGTCTCAAGGACAGTAATAGCCACCTCCTCATCAGGCTGTTGTGAGGACAACATAAAATAAGTTAGAAATAAAAACCAACACAGGACCTTCCACCTGGTAAATGCTCAATAAGTGTAAGCTATTCACCTAACTTTACTCCACAATAAAAGATGCATGTCAGATGGCCACTGGGCTCACAACATCATCACAACGTGGACACAGACAGCCATAAGCCCTAAAAGAGAAGAGACATCAGCTGTTTTGTGTTCTGCCCGAGGTCGGTTTCCAGCTGCAACGATCATGAAATTATATTTAGTGGCTTGAGGCACTTACCACGTACAAGGGTCTAGCCGAGAACACGCAATGAACAAAACTTAGTCTCTAGCCCCCCAAAACGCTCACAAGTTGGAGCACTAGCCAAGTTCAGTTGAGTAATAATAGCAACCAAGTAGCCAAAGTCAATTACCTATGTCATTGCTTATGACAATCTAATAAATGTATTCATTCATTCATCCATCAAGTGTTTAGCCAGGTATTATAAGAGATGCTGGGGATATAGGAATGAATAAGAAAGACCCATCCCTGCCCTTACTGCTCCCTATCAAATGCAGAAGACGGGTGTGGTGCTACCTGGTAGATACAAGTAGTAACACTTTTTGATAAATGAGAAGACTGAGGTTCTGAAACATTAAATAACATCCAAGCAACATGGTCAGCGCGTGACTGCACATGAATTCGAACTCTGGTCATCCGAGTTCAGAGCGCCCTAGCCTGGCAGGCCGACCGGAGAAAGCGCCAGAGGGCAGAAAGCCATGTGAGAGCACAGAGAAACTGCTGCGGAAAAGAGAGTCGTAACATCCGACTTCCATAGCCTGCAAGTCTACTGGAGACAGTCACTTTTCATTTGGACTTTGCAGTAGTTCAGTTTGCACAGGCTGGTCGGAAGGGTTTTCCAAGAAGAAGGAATGAGATGCATGCAAAACAACGAAGGTCAGAAAGGGGCTGCAGAGCCTTCGAGGTGTAGGACGTCCACGAGGACGCGCGTGTCTCTGTGGGGGATGGGGAGACAAAACAAGAGTCTGAGACAATCTGGGGAAACAAGCCAGGGCACAAACACCTTCGTAAAGAATTTGGATTTGGTTATTGGGACAATGGGGAACCTCGGGAATTCGCTCGTGGAAGTAGCAGATTGGCAGGTGACAATAAAGACACATCACCCTTTCCCCACTTTCTCTCCTTTCTGATGTGACTCCTTCCCGTGCCCTGCCAGAGCCTGGAGCCCTGGGTGATGCTGGGGCTGCAATTACCCCTTCCCAGCTGCCCCAACTTCCATGGAGGGAGAACCTGCTTGCACCATTCCGTGGGGTCCCAACCCTGGCTGAAAGGCACCCATTGGGGAAGTATTTGCTTTTCTTATGTATCTCTCACAAGCTCCCATCTCTGACACTTGAGCAAAGATCCCCATCTAGCACATCCAGGCAAGTGCAGGTGAGTGCCAGGGCTGTCTCAGGAGGAGCAATGTGGATGCTGGAGAGAGGAGCTGAAGCATCAGACAGGATCAGTGGAGAGTTCGCACTGGCCCCTCACAGGCAAGGGACCTGACCCAGGTACCTCAGCTCTGAGAACACACTTCCAGTTAGACGATGCTCAGAAAGATGAAATGCAATGGTGTGTGTGTGATATGCCTGGCCCATGACCAGACCCAGTAACAGAGGCAAAACCATCACCATCTCCTTGCCCCAAACACTCAACTTGGGCTTTCCTGAGAAGAATGACCTTGGAGGAACCTGTGCATTTACCTCCTTCCTGGAGATGCATGGCCTGGGTTATCATGTCAATGACCTGTGCTCCCTCGGTAAAGTGGTCTCGGTCTATATAGTCTGGAGTTTCCACAGTGTCTTTGGCCATGAAACCTTGATTCCATGTGATAGCAAGTCACACAGCTTCACGAGCCAAAACCCTTGAAGTCATTCTGGATTTGTCTTTCCTCACATTCATCGGGTCCCTCCTCAACTTGTCATACACCACCATGGGCCAAGTCACTATCTGTCCCCTGGGTCACTCCACGGCCTAGTTGTTCCCTTGCGTCCACTCTTTCCTCTTGATTGGCTCTTACGCAGCCTTCCCCACATGAAGAAGCACCCCCAAACAGAGTGTCTATCCAGCATTTATTGTTATTCACGGTGTTATGGGTCATTTGGGTGTTTCTTCTCGGCGGGGCCAGCTGGGCTGACCTCTGTGGTCAGCTGGGGTTCTCAGCTTGAGCCGAATGGACATGGTCATGCTGGAGCTCCGGGGACAGCAGGCTGAGCCGGCATGATCCTCCTCTGATCTCGGGTCACTTGGCTTCTAGGCTAGCCTGGGCTTCCTCGACAGGCAGTCTCCGGGGGCCAACAGGCGGCGAGCCAGGGCAAGCTCCACACCCTTATATTCCTCACTACTGTCTCTTTGGGCAAATCGCGTCCCATGGCCAACCCCAAGGCAGTGAGGGATGAGACTATCCAGACATGAATTCATGGAGGACAGAATGGAAGCCATTTTTCAAACAGTCTAGCATGACTTTGCTTCTTGTCACACTTAAAAGAGAACTCCCTTCGCTCCTATCCTGGCCTGGAAAGGCCTTGAGATTAGGCCTCAGGTGACCGCCTGTGCTGAGAGCCTACCCTCCCGCTCCTCGTTCAGTGCACTCTCCCCACAGTGGCATCCTTGACGATCCTCAGACCTACTGTATCATTCAGGGTCCTCCAGAGAAATTGAACCAGTAGGGTGCATCTAGAGAGAGACATTTGTTTTAAGAAATTGGCTCACATGATTGTGGAGGCTGGAAAATCCAAAATGTGCAAGGTAGGTCACAGTCTGGAGACCTAGGGCAGAGCTGATGTTGCAACTCGGGTCCAAATGCACAATTATCTCTTCCTAGAGGAACCTTAGTCTTTTGTGTCCTCAATGCCTTCAACTGATTGGGTAAGGCCCACCCATGTGGTGGAGAGTAATCTGCTTTACTCAGCACCTACTGACCAAAATGTTATTCTCATCTAAACCATGCCTTCTCATCTAGACTAATGATTGGAGCAAACATCTGGGTCCCATGGCTTGGCCAAGCTGATATATATAATTAAGCATCACACCTGACAGGCATGTTCTCATCTTGAGATCTTCACGTGTACTGTGTCCTCTGCCACCAAATGCCTTTCTCCTACCTTATCTCTTTATATTTCAAATAAACCCCAGCTCCCCAGAGAGCCTTCCTGGGCAGAAATATCTCAAATAGAAGTTTTTTTCCCACTCTATTCACCACTTTATTTTTAGCATTCATTACTCCTTGACATGATATTTCTTTCTGTGTGTTTACTCGGTCAGCTTTTGTCTCCACACTGGAAGGTAAGCTCGAGGTGTAGACGCTTTGACTCTTCCACTGAGGGCTTCATCACCGGCACCTACAATGGTACCGGGTCGAGCACGTGCTCGGGATCTGTTGATGAGCAAATCATTCATTCATTTATTTTAAGAAACGGAGCATACTTCCAGCAATGGTTGGCGAAAACAGAAATACCAAATTAAACTAATAAAAATCTTAACTTTGGAAACTTTGTATGTTTCTTCGTTATCTGCCAAGTAACTAACACAACGTGGCTTTTTAATTCCTCATGTGTTACCTGGGAACCCACGTTGAGTTGCCACTGCTTAATACCAGGTATGAAGTTCTCGCATTAAGATAAACAGCATATTGCCCACTGAGAAATCAGCCCAAAGATGAAAAGAATGAGCAATAAAGCAACGCAAACTTCATTTTTATCAAAAGCAGAAGTCACCTGTAACCCCACGCCACCACCTCTGAAGGAGCCCCCGGCACAGTGACGAGCCACGCAGAGTGCAGGCGGGTCCCCGCAGAGGACACCTTTGGCTGTGGCCGCAGAGTTCAACTAAAACTTTCCGGTCACAATTCTTGACAGCAGGCGACATGCCCACAGGAGCAAAATCTAAGGTCTCCGATTTGGAGCCAAAGGAACTGAGTGTGCCAGAGGCTGGAGTCTCCCTCGAATTCTTCTCGGCTCCACGGAGAAGCAGGAGAGATGTGGCCGCGTAAGAAAACACCAGTGTCCGTCCGTGTTGGCCGAAAGTCAGCGCCGGAGAGGAAATCGGGAAGAGACTGGTAAGAGGCAGTCCAACCACGTGGATGTATGTGGTCAGGCAGGGTGAACTGCAAGACAACCAGCGGCCTTAGGAACTTCCTGAGAATCCGCAAGACAACAGCTGCCCAGGAACCCAGCCCTCCCCGGCCAACATCACACGTCTCCACAAAGCCTGTCCCTGGATCATTCTCCTCATTCCGACGTGGGTAATAACTTTTGAAAAGGAATAAGCACGGAATACATTGGAAATGCGACTGTATTTCCAATGTGAGGAAATGAACAGGGAAAACAAGTGGTCAATAAAGCACACTCACTCCCAAGAGGTTTCCATGGGAAAGGTAGAAACGGTAACCAAGCAAACCCCACGAATGTTTTCAGCTTTAATGAAATAATTACTCCTTTGATACAAAATCTCAGAGCAGAGCAACAGGAGTCCAGAAAACAGAGAGGGAGGCAACCGTAGAAGGAGAAACAAAAAGTGAGGTGGATGGAAAATTATTAAATCAGCGATGAAGGCCACTTTGGCAACAGCTGGGGAGGGGAGGGTCTGACCGAAGGGGAGGGCTCAGGGAAGAGAGGTCTGAGAAACAGCAAAGCAAATGGAAATGAAGGTGCGGGCAGAGGGCGGGGGGTGACAAATATGTAGCTAGAAAAAGATGTCCAACCAACACATAAGTGGTATCTCTCAGCAGAAAGCTGAGGTACTGGGACAGAAAAGGGAGAACTGGAGATATGATTTAAGAAGACTTTGCAGATCACTTGCAAAGATAAAAGATCACTTGCATCTACAGATTGAAAGAGTACAGTGTGGACCGAGAATAAGGACATGGAATGATCGATGCTGAGACACGTGCTAGGGAAAGTCACCGATTTTCCCAGAGAGGAGAATCTCTTAGGGGAGCCAGGAGAGGATGGATCCCCTCTAAGAGCCATCTACTTGCAAAATCCTCAGGGAAACGGTGTTCACCCCCAAAGTTTGTACCTGTCCAAAGTGCAATCCAAGTATTAAAGGAAACAAACTTTCAAGAACTCAAGAAATATGGTACCTACAAGCCTTTCTAATAGAAACAGTTGGACCGCAAACCTCAGCCCGTCAGGAAGTGAGTGGAAAGGCCATTGGCAGACGATTGGTCATCAGCATCAAACCTACTGGTCTGGGGTATTACACTATGACAACTGAGAAATTTCACAGATGAATGAAACATAAATATGTACAACTCTAATCATATGAAATCAGTTCCAACAGCTGGGTACTGAAGAGGAAGACCGGGTTAGAATCCTGTAAGTTCACTATTATTCTCGTCTTTTACATCAAAGGAACAACGATGTCATTTTTAAAGCTGATAAATCAAGTAACACATGTAAACTATATATAAATATATAAATGCTATAACTGTAAACACTAAGGAAATAATAAAAAATATTAAAACCAGGTGGGAGAGGAGACGGCAGGTTTGTCGATGCAGACTCGTCTTATCATTGCCTTATGAAAAATGGTTATCATTTTTACAAAACAATAAAATAATTTATTTGAAAGAGTAAAGAGGAGAAAGGATTTCTTCTCTAGGTTTTGGCCCCAGCTTTGAACATTATTCTGTGACTGAGCCAATGTTCTCTTTGTGTGCCTGATGCATCCAGCAAACCGGGGAAAACTCGGACCCGTGGTGCTGGATGGAGGCAGATAGCACTTGATGTGCCACATGGAGGGCGGGGGGATAAGCGGTCCTCTCCGTGTGGCCCTCAGCCCCCACTATGCCCCAAGAAGTGGGTCTCTGTGTCGCATTTGTCAGAAGACGGCAGCGTTGGAAGTCACTGGAGCTCGTGGCCAGTGCGAAGCTAGAACTGAAACCCATTCTCGCCGGCTCCCCCGTGCGAGCCCTCAAATGCCAGGAGACCCCACCATACATGGGATTGGTATCTCCTGACGTAGGAAGATTTCTCGACCACTGACCCCAGAACACCCAAGGTGGGCGTTCTTAACCTGGTGAGCCACTCAGACTGAGGCCTCCTTCCCCGGACTTGCCTTCCCCCTGCTCCCCAGGAACAACCACGTTCGGCAGCTCAGTACGGCCGACCAGCACCGTCCCTCCGACAGCCGAGCTGGTGACAGGGGCGCCCGACACTGTTCCTGTCGGAATAAACAAAATTGACGCCTGGGAAATCCTGTTCAGTTTGACATTAGCTTTACCAGCCGACTCGCTTGCGTCTCTTTGGCCACTTTGTCTGATGTAGGTTGTTGGGTTACCCGAAGCCGGAGTCAGGATGCGTCCTGCTCTTAGCTGCGATCGTGGGTGGGTAACGAAAGCACAACTCAGCTTGATGGTGAAGCTTAGGTCTGGGGGTGGGGCAGGGGGCGGGGCCTGAAGAGCCAACCTGAGGTGAGTAGTGTTGTCTCCATGGTCTGTGCCTGCAAGGAGGAGGCAGAGACCTAGAGGCAACGTCAGGTGTCCAGTGTGCTGCAGGCTCCGACCTCTGATTGCTGCTCCCTGTTCTCAGCAGTGGGTGGACCAGAGGGTCCCCAAAACCGTGTTTCCCTTTTCTCCAGTTAACCCTTTACTTCCCCTCCAAAAAAACAGGCCCAGGTGTTAACTTGAGCATTCTGATTCTGTGTTTGGATTTTTGCTCCAGAACAGTTCTGGAGGAAGAGCGACGAGGAGAATTAGGAGACGTCTCCCGGGTCTCTTCGCTCCATCGACACTACCCTCACCTTCCTTCCTTCCTGTCCTGCGCCTGTGCGTTAGGACCGCCACGCTCACTGCTCAGATCCGACGCGGACAGCGGCTGTTTCAGCTCGAGTCTGCTCCAACGTCATTTACTAGAGTAAAGGTCACTTTCTTTTCCTTTTAAACAGCGGACTCCTCCGAATCCTGGAAGATGCGTTTCTATTTTTCTCCCAGCGCAAGAGCACGGTCGCCTTCTAGAAAACACGAGGTCTTTTCCTGTGGGTGTCTCTGCTTCCCACCAGTGAGATTCCTGAGAGGACGAAACTGACTTTGTCCACTCGGGAATGTTTGCAGAGAAAAATCTCGCCCGGGAAACCCCATTCTTTGTCGCTAAGCCAATGGGGATGGTAGACTTTTGGGGAAAATCTGAGGAAGGAAGACAATACACAAAGTGCATGTACTGTTTGCAGGAGTTTCCACAAGCTGATGTTTCTCTCTTGCTTCTGTGGGTCCCCGCAGGCCTCCGGCCGGACACCTGTCTGAAGTCCCTGTCGCACTCACCTGGAGGCACCCCGGTGTTGGGATGGGGGGACCCTCTCATCACCTCTTTCCCCATTGCCCTGAGTCTCCGTAGGTGGTTACCCTAAGCTTGGAATGATGGACCCCATGAGTGGGAACAGTGCTAATTCCAGACGATTTCATTATCTATTCTCTGGTACCATTAATTAACCAGTGGGCCAAGGGCTTGCCGTGTGCCTTGCAGCTGTCACCTCAGATGTCTTCCTGCCGCAGCCACTCGGTGATGTCGCCAGGCCTGGGAGCAGCCAGGGAGACACCAAGCGACGCTGAGGGTGACGAGACCTAACATCAGGACAGCGATACCTGCCCTTACAAAGCAGTGTGTCTCACACACGACCCGAGGGTGGCTGGTACTCAAAGTCCAGGCTTGAGGAAATACGAGAAAAATCAAAGGATGGCCGAACGAAGCCCTTTACACCGGCATTTGATGCCGGACCCTCTCGATTAGCCGGTGCCCTGATACGGTGGGAGGGGCCAAGATGACCCAAAATGCGATGAATTTAAAGCCAAAGTGGCCGTTTCGAGGAAATGGCTTCTTACTTTGGGACGGCAGAACACGTCTGATCACGTGAGTAATGTGTCTTGTAGGAAACGGCATAAAACAAACGTTGCCAGACCCGCTTCCACGCGCGGCCTGCTGCGCCTGAGCGTGTGCGCCGCAGAGCAGGCGGGTTAAAAGTTAAACAGTCGCCCAGGGCTACGGAGCGCCCGCCGCCCAGGTAGGCGCCCCTGCCTCCCGCTATTACCCTGCGTCCCTCCGCAGGAGCCAACCGGGCCGACGCCGCTCTCCGGAAGGGCCGGCCGTTATGAAATCGGCCTGTTTTAATGTCTGCAATGGCCGTCTGACCTTCCATCCGAAGCTATCAATTTGTCATTGTCTGAACTTGGACTCTCATTCTGACGAAGGCCAGTGTGTCGGATTTAGCATTTACAGAATACTCAGTCTCCAGAGCATGAAAAGAGACTTCGAATTAAAATACACCAGGGGACCCTGGAAAAAGGTGGAAAGCGGAGGAATTAGCAATTTTGAAACAGGACCCGGTCCCACGGCTGAATGAAGTAACAAAGGCAAGAGAAACAATGCCTGCTCAGATCAAGTTAGTCTGTATTTCATAAAATGATAAATGCCTGGGAAGTCATGTTTATGTATAATGAATTACAACCCTTCCCCGTTTACCTTGGTAACATTTTACAGGGGTTGTATTTTACTCCCAACTAGCAATTATGTCATCATTCTGGCATTTACCTGGACATAATGATACACAGCCAACCCATTCTTGTAACATAATTCATTGCTTAAAAGTGTTTGGAAAGTCACACGGCATTCCACACACATAATGCCTCGGATATTGCTATAAAATTTTACAGATTAAAGTTGAGTAAACCTTAAAAATCTTATGTTGGTTTCTGGGTAGCTTATGAACCCTATAGGTAAAGATGTTCAGCTATGTAAATGTCAATAAACGTGTAACCCTGTCAAAAGCAGACAAAGTATGTGCTTTAACACAATGCCTCGCCTACCACTTTAACAGGAGATAGAGACATGCTTTTTGAACTGGTAAAGGCAGGTCATTTAGACTTGTATTTCTGCCACAATATTATGTCATCTATTAAAATATAAAAATACACATATAAAACACGCACATACACACCTGCAGGCCCCAGACTCCCTTTGCCCGACGTTTTCCTTTTCCTTGACTTATTAAACCCGGGGAAGAAATCACAACCGCACCATTCGTTTGCATGGATTCATTTTAATTTAGGTTTGAGAAAAAAGAAAAAAAAAAAAACAAGAATTCAGATCTTTTTATAAGCTTGTGAGGTCACCAAATTTAAATTAAGCCTCCGCCTGTAAAGTACATTAATAAAAGTACTATACAGAGGGAAATTTAATATGAATGGTTAAAATGCATGGAATTCAGATTTTACTGTCAAACAGCTCAATTAAACAAATTGAATTTTTAAGCAACAAAGGGGAATTGAATCAAATTAGGAACGGAGTGCGAGCTGAAACGCGGGCCTTTATGAGGGCGTGCGGCCCCGCCAGCAGCGAATTCTCCCTGTTTGTTGCCTCGGCAGTCGGAGGAGGCTGGCGGGCTGCGACACAAAGGATAAAAATGTTCACCGTCGAAACACAGTTTTTGGCTCCCAATAAATCATCTGTCACTTCATCACAGCCCAGTAGATAATGAGCAATAAAGTTTTCACACTCAGGGAATGAGGACACAGACACAAGAAATACAGCTGAAGCCCTACGCCCGGCTTCTCTGCAAATGGAAAGTGCTTTGTACAGAAATGACCCTCAGATTTCCTGCAAGAAGAACCCAGCACCAGGACAATAAACAATTTACTGCATTAAAAATTCAATCACATTTATTAGTGACTTTAATGACAACAGCATGTTGAGGTCGAGGCATTAAATATTAAGCCTCGTGTGCGTCCCGGGGTAGCTGAGCTTGAGCCTGCTGGCTTGGGGTGGTCTGCACAATGAGTCACCATAATTTTTACTGGCATTATTTTAAATGTTTATGTGCATACATCATTCCCCATTTGGCATTTAAATAGTGCTAACATATCTGTGATTCAGAAATAATATTTGTTCGGATACATTCCTGTATACTCCCCTCCCCCTCACCCCCACCCCACACACACAAAAATCAATTGAAAAGAAAAAGAAGTTGAAACTATTAATTCCCAAATCATATGCTAGTATATTCCACAAAAGCGTCCCCGGCCTTGGCAGATGTTGTACAAAGGTTTCACCACCATTACCCTGAATTGTCTGTGACTTTCATTCACCCATCTCCAGCCTGCATGTGGGTGGGCTGCATCATAACCAAAACCAACTGGACAGAGAACAAACCCGAGAACAGAGAGAAGAAGGGGGAGGGGGAGCAGGCTGTGTCATACCAGTTGCCCTGAATAAAATGTTTCATAAAAAGTGCACATTGAAATTGGCACAGTTGAATCTGGGGCGGTAAGATGACCCCCAAAGCATATCTTTCCTGGGCTGGTCGCCAGATGGTGGGTGAGTGAGCCGCGGGCTTCTACCTCTGCTGGGGCGGGGGCTGGCTCTGGGCACAGGCAGGAGGCGGCCAGGCTGGCTCTTATTAGAGGGCTCTGCCCTGGCTCTGATCGGTGAGATATGTGTGTGAGGTCAGAGATAATCTTAAGGGCCCCTGGTGGGTTCCAGACCACGCTCCCAGAGGCTCAGTAGGGATGTCCGCTGAAGTTCAGATCATGTGCCCCAGGATCCCATCTCAGACTTGAGACTCAGCTTCTCCTTGAAGGGCATCCTCACCTCCCCAACAGCCCAGGGAGGGCCAGGCTGGGCACCTGAAGTGCCAGGTGAGCCGACTCCCAACTTCCACCTCCCAAAGTCCAGGTCCTGAGGCAGGTCACATAACAATCCTTGCGGAGGAGGGAAATAGATTGTACATTATCAATCAAAATGTGAGTTGAGGGTCTTGTTTGGTTCCCTGGCTGGCTGCGGGTGGTCATTTGGATGGACCAAGAGCAGCAAAGTAACACTGCCTGAAACAGAAGAGAGGAGTCAACGGAGACAGTGTCATCCCAACGTTCACATCTGCTGGGTGGATTCAGCGGGGGGCTTGCGATCTGCCCTGGGTTGTTGCCCCAGGACTGGGCAGGACGGGAGGGCCCCAGAGGCAGAGCTGAGGGAAAGCAGAGGAGACACTCCCTCCCTCCTGGAGCTGGTCCAGGAGCCAAGCGCTTGGTGATGGTTTCAGGAGGGACAACTGGAAATGGGGTTGAATGGCAAGAGCTCCCACCCAATTTCACATCTGTTCCGCCAAAGCCCCTCTAGCCAATCAAACCTACCAGTGTAAGTGAACGCTGCTCCATCTTATTTATGTGTAAACAGATAATCAAGCAAATTGTAGCAATTTGCAGATATTAACGAATACTATGTGCAGCAGAAAAAATTACACCGCTATGTGAACAGACGCAAATACAGATCTCACTGCATTTTGTGCCTTTTCTGAGAAAGACGAGTCCCCTAAAATCCTTATTTCTCAGCTGTATTCGTTAAAATAACGCATGTTAATTATATTCTGACATCCTTCTGACAAATAACTGATAAGTTACACAATGTAACTACTAATAACCCTTGCAGCCCATTTTATTATCTTATGAAATTAGAGATTGAACATTGATTATGACTAATAGGGGATTTCATCCAATAAAGACAGCACGAGAGGAGAAGTATATAAAAACCGGGGAGCTGGGTTTTGAACAGCTAAAAGGAGCTATATTCAGTCCTTAATTAACAAAGACAAATACTCCGGGTGAAGATTCTAAGAGTTGTACTTTTTCAGAGCAGAGATGAATTATGTATTTCTACCCCAGCTGTACCACGGAGAGCAAGCAGAGTTTGTTTAGCAACAATAGTAGAAATATATTGGCTACAGGGCCAGCCTGGTACCACGGCTTGTTAGGCATGCTATTTGTAAGCAAATTTATATGAAAGTATGCAATGTCTAATACTAAACTACTCCAGCCTCAGACTGAAGGGTGATTTCACAAACGTCCTGCAACACTCCATCATCCCTTCATTTTAATGTCTTTATTTTATGATTTTGTTGATGAAATACTACTTACCCAGTGCTCAAAATCCCTTTTAGGCTGCAGGCACTGGCTAGTTGACATGGCAAGCCATATTTTACGGCCATATATTTCAGCTCTCTCTGTCCGAGTTGGAGGACACAGTAGCCAAGATGGTTTTTCATTGTAGAAATATATTTTCATATTTATTTATTGATTTGACTAATGTATCTATTTTTCAATTCACATGCTTATGTTTCAATCCATTAAAGTGATTCATGGTCAAATAATATGTTATTGCAAGTACAAAGAGCAGATAAAAACCACTGCGCACTCACTACAACACAAGAACAAAAATAATAAAAAAAAACATTGCATGATTAAATATAGTTTTAATCCCCAAAAGATCAAAACGAAAATGATGTTTTTAATTATTTCCCCAAGAAAGCATAAAAGTTTTTTTTTTTAAGGAAAAAAGTACAATGCAATTACCTATGAAATAAGTTTGCCAGTATTAAATATTTTGTGGATGTTTCTTAACAAGATTAAGGATGCAATACAGGCTTAGCATAAGGCATGAAATTAACAAAATAGAAACTAAAGCAGGTCTCAGCTACTCATCGGGAGAAGACGGATGGCGAAGCCAACCAGCTGCGAGATGTAGCACTCTGGCCCGCGTGTGCCCTGCTCAGAGCCACTCTGTGACGTTAAAATGCTTTGAGATCCTGGAGTGTTGGGAGGAAGAGAGTAAGATGCACTGGCTTTCCGAGTGGGGAGCCAGGCTAACCAACCACCAGTGCCCTGAGAGCCCTGAAACTGCCCCTTTGATGTGGCCCCAAAGGGACCCTCTAAGGGACAAGACTCCTGGCCGTCTTACCACAGATTTCAGGCTCCTGCGATGTTTGTTTTAAGCACTCCTGGAGTTGCAGAACAATTAAAACACCTGTGTGTGCATGTCTGTGTGTCTCTGTGTGTGCATGCCTGTGTGTGTGGATGTGTGTCTGGATGTGTGCATGCATGTGTGTGTTTGCTGTGTGTGTACTGTGTGTGTGCATGTCTGCGTGTATGTCGGGGTATAGGTGCCTGCATTGTATGTATATGTGTGTGTGTCTGTAGATGTGTGTGTGTCTGTGTGTACATGTCTATGTGTGTATCTGTGTGTGTGTCTGTGCACTATCTGTGGGGGGGGGACTGTGCAAGTCCGTGTGCATGTCTGTGTGTGCAGATGTGTACTGGGAAACAGAGAGTATCATTTCAGGAGGCACCATCTCTCTGAGGAATTCTGCTGGAGTAGAGAAGGTGAATGGGACGCAGGTGCACGAGAAATACAAAAGCCTCAAGTAGCTCAGGATGAGAGAGGAAGTCACTCAGCTGCTTGGAGTAACAGCAAGTACCCGCCCAGGGATGATCCAGCACGGTGGGCAATAATCCACCATGGAAATAGAAAACTGACACTAAAATGAAGCGAAAGTCCACCGACTCCACCAGTGAGGATGGGGGAACGATTTACACAGAAGGGACCTACGCGTGGAGGTCGGCCTTAAAGGGGAAGGAGGACTTATTTCATAAAGGACCTGGAGAAAACTCCTCAAGGCAGAGACTGTGCAGCCAGGAGTGTCCCAGCTCCCTGTGGAGGGTAAGAGGCCCACTGTGGCCATGCCTGACCCAGGAAGGTGGGTACAGCAGGCGAGGTCCAGGCCAGGTCGGTAGCTCCTTCAGGGCACATCCAACGGGCGCCTGTGGGGCCCTGCCACGTGCCGGGCATTGTCGAAGGAGCTGTGATGTTCGCCTTCTCTCCTTCAGAAGATTCCTGTAGATCTGCTCAGACCCCAGCCGCCTTTCACAGCAATCTGGAAGTGGGGACATTCCCAGCCATGGCACGGATAATGCCTGTATCTCACGACTATTGTCACATGGGCTCGGCTCGCCTCTTCAGTCCGATCTTTACCCCTGCCTCACTGTGGACCTCGCCATGGGCATGCGCCCCGCTGTTAGGGCACACCCTGCTCCTGAGGCTGAGGGTGGGGTGACGCGGGTCCCCTGGCAAGCTAAGTTTCCTCCAGAAAGACTGTGGGAGGGAGAGGAATCTTTCAGACTGGAGGCACTGCCCTAGAGGGTTTGCATCTGCAGAATCGGAGAATATTCAGAAGGTGTAGACGGAAACTCAGGAGATGCCGGAACGACTTCCCACCAAACCCTGTGCTTCTGTGCCTGCGGGAAGCAGGAGGGTCTGTGGGAGGCACAAGGGGTCCCGGCCCCTCCCTGCCCCAGGTGTGCCCAGGACCGTGCACCCAGGCAGAAGGAGTGGCCTGCAGCGCTGGGAAGAGTAGACAGTAGACATGCGACACATTGTTGCTCAATTCAAGAATGAATGACGTGCTCCATGCTCTGGAACTCATCCCAGAATCTAGACCACAGGCACTAAAGAGTGAGCAAATAGAAGAAAATACAAGTCACGCACAACCCCACCACCTAGGAACATCCATTTCAACATTTGATGGGTTTCCTTTCTATCTTGTTCATGAGAATTCACACACTTTAAATAAAACCTTGCATCCAGCCATGCAGGCTGTTATAATGACTGAATTTCACACTAAATATTTTATACTAAATCATGGTGCACGACTGTTCCTGCCATTTATGGTTACCTAATATATCAAAAAACTGTTGTATCGGGACCAGACAGCTTATGGCATTCTTTTTTTCATCACTAAAGACACTGTAATAAAAATCTCTGAAGCCAAATTTTTATTAGCATCTATAATTATTTCCATAGGGTAAGACTTACAGGAGAATTTAAAATACTGTGAAATCTTTAACCAGACAGGCCGTATCACATACCTCACCTTTGGCTGTTCCCACTTGCCCACACCCTCCTGACATCAGATAGTACCATTAAAACATTTTTATAAGTCAAAAGTTTTATATGCATTTTTATAAGTAAAACACTATTTCATTTTTATTTGCATTTTGTTACAAGTCAAGTTGAGAGATTTTATGCTTGTTGGCCATTTATATTTCTTCTCTTTTATTTAATTACCCTTTTAAATCTCCTGCATATTTTTTTTTCTATAATTTTATTTTTAACTTAATATTTATTAGCTTTTTTGTTAGTTGTTTTAATGGCAGGGAAACATAAAGAAGAAAACTAAACTTGTTTCTAATCTCTCTCTAATAATTTCTATTGAATTTTTAAATGTGTGTATAAGATTAGAAAACTCACGGGCACGCCTTCGTCCCTTCTCCACAACCCCCGCAGCTCCTCTGCCCAGATCCACTGGAAGTGGTGTTGTTTGATTCCTCCCGTAACTACCCTGTGTACATGCCCACACATATCCCCATAGAGCACACGCGCGCACACTTCTTCACTTTGTACCCGTAGTTAATAGGATGGGTTAGAGATGTCCCCGTATAATTGCAAACCAGATCCTTTTCCTGACCACACGGTACCCCATAACTCTTCTAATCAGTCTCCCAATGTTAACTATGTTGATTGTCATCATTTGGATTTTATTTTGACAGCATCAGAATAAAAGAGAGAGAGTGTGTGTGTGTGTGTGTGTGTGCGCGCGCGCGTGTGTAGAGAGAGAGAGAGAGAGAGGGAGAGAGAAAATTTGCTTTGTGATATAACAATAAATTCCTAAGCCTGGGGATTTCTGGTTTATATTTTCCTTAGTGACATGAAGAATTATTTATGTAGTAGAGATGTTAACACTTGAACTGTAATATAAATTGCAAAATTTCTTCATAATTTGTTTGCATTGTAATTTTTTTAATTTGAAAGTACATTTCTTATCAATTCCAGTCCATCTACTTTTCTTCCTTGGTTTCTACATGTGATTCCACACTTACAAAAGCCTTTGCCACAGAAAATTAGATAAACTTTTACATAGATTTTTTTTTCCAGTCCTAATTATAGATCCATCCCTCAGCTGAAAATATTCATCTTCCTGGTATTTATATTTAGTGTAATTATAAAGTAGGGATCTAACTTTTTTCCCGAACGCTTAACTGGTTGCCTCAAACTATTTACTGAATAATCCATCCTTTTCTTCTACCCTAAAATGTCATCTTGGTTATATCTAAATTATTTATGTCTCTTCCTGAAATTTCTTTTCTGTTCTATTGATTCATTTATCCCGGCACCAAGAGCACATTGTTCTAATCACTCCAGTGTTTTAATATCTGGCAGGTCAAGCCCTCCCTCATTATTCTTATTTTTCAAAATTTCCTTGGCTCTTCTCAGCCATTAATTTTTCCAGATGAACTTTAACAACATTTTGGTAAGTTCCACCCCAAACCCCACTGGGATTAGAATTAGATATTCATTGAATTTGTAGATGAATTAGGTGAAAGTTGACATCGGCAGAACTAACCCTCCTCATGCAAGAACATTATTCTTTATATTCATGTAAGTCTTATTTTTTTATCTCCTGGCAAAGTTTTATAGTTTTTAATACTTTTCCAGAACATTTTGTAATTTGATTCAGACATGTTATATTCCTGTCACTATTGTAAATTGTATCTTTTGCCTGGAATAGACGTTTTATATGTTTTTGGTTGTGTTGTGTTAATAAAAAAAAATCCATTCATTTCTGCACATTAGTTACAGATTAAGTTTTAGTTAAAATTGTTACTAGCAAAGATTGTCTTAGTAGTTCTGACATGTTTTCAGTTTATTCTTTTAAATCCCACAAATAGTTATATCAACTGAAAACAATGTTGATTTTATCTCCTTCGTTCTAGTAATTGTGTCACGTTTCTTTTTAATACAATTTACAAAACAGCCTTTTCCAGTAAGCATCATAGTGACCATCGGTGTCATTCCTAACACAGAAGGTGACAGTCATGAACCCTGGAAGGCTAATGCTCTTATGCAAATATTGCTTCCATGTTAAAGAAAAAGCCCCCTCTCTCTCTGTTGTCATTTTCAAGAACAAAGGTTAAATTCTATCAAATAGCGTGTCTACATCGAACAGAATCATTTGTGTTTTTTCCTGTGTCCTACCAGGTTTCTTCACAATGACTCGCTCTTAGGTACAATGAGTACCAGGAAGTCACAATGCATCATTCGCCAACGTTGGGAACCTCAGAAAAGCCTAAGTTCAGATCTCATCTCTACTACTTCTTGGTTATGAAATCATGAGCAACGTAACCTCTTCGAGCCTGGAGCCCTCGCCCTCTTCAAAACTGTCCCTGAGGATTAAGTGAGACTCGCGGACAAGCATCGAGACACACGTGCTCAGCAAATGTCAGAGTTGACCACTGTTTGTGAATATGCTGAGCTTTTCCATTTGGTCAGATTTTATGTAAGACTTTCACGTGTCTTTTTGTAGGTAAAATGGACTTACAGGTTTCTTTACATACATTTAACATGTTTTGATGTCAAGAATCTTCTAATTCGATCAAATGAATTAAAAAGATTTCCTTCTTGTCTACGCTCAGAAGTAGTTCAGATAGAGTAGAAATGTATTGTAGCTTGCAAGGAGGAAGGGCATGGAAACCGCATTTGAAATGGTGATTGTGCCATTGAGGGGGGCAAGGCAGGGAGTAAATACTTTGATTAGTTTCCAGTTCCACATGGAGAAATGGACCATTCAGGTTTTCTCTCTCTTCTACTCTGGGTCAATTTTAATCATATATATTCCTAGAAACCCACTGTGCAATGAAGCTTATCAAGGATATTTTTATCATCTCTGCTTCTAGTGTGTAGTTCCTGGTGGCTGCTGGTGTCCCTCGGCTTACAAATGCATCACTCAATCTCTGTCCCTGTCTCTTCCGTTTGTCTATGTGTCTGACACCAGTAACAGTAGGTTAGGAGCCCACTCCACCCTATTATGATCTCATCTTAATGAATTACCCCAGAAACAACACTATTCTCAAATAAGAGTCATACTCTGAGCTTCTAGGTAGGACATGAAATTTGGGGATGGGGGGGACAATATCACTATGCAGCCCAGTACAGTGCCAATTTAACCTTGATTTTTACTACGCTGCTCTCAGTTCGCAGAGCCCGGTACCCTGGGCAGAGCAGCCATCCCAAAATAACGTGCCGGTGGTTAATTCCACCCTACCCTGTATTGTCCCTGCCCAGCTCTGGGGAACTCAATCTCCCCAGCATGGAAGACATGTACATGGGGCTAATTGATGGGCTTGAACAGATACTCAGTGATCATTTCAGCGGCCAGAAATCATGTGTCAAGGGCAGCAAAGAACAGCAGCTTTGGCTGGGAGAGCCTCGTGTCGACATCAGAAAGAGTTAAACTCCCAAAGCAAAGGCTGCGGAATCAGGGCGAGCCACAGCTGCTGGGGACGCCAGCATCCAGCCCCAACAGGATCCCTTCTGAGCACAATGCAGGCGATGCTGGCATAGGAAGGAGCCCCAAATGAGCCAGCAAGTCCCCCACTCCATCATGAAGAATTGTTCTCTGGAGTGGGGACCAGTGGGGACGTGTTCGAAACACTTACCATATGTGCCTGAGAAGGGTCTAATTTGTCCATCTTGAAATTTTGCCTCTCTTTTGAAAGGATAGTTAATTTAAAGTAATTTGTTTCACAGGTGAAGCCTTTTTCCAAGTGTTTAATATATCACCCTTGGTTGCCTGAACAATTAGAAATTGTCACCAAAGAAAAATGTCGCAGTTCATGTAAATAACTGTTTACCTAAAGGACCGGGAACCCACCAGAGTCAGCACACTGTAATGAGGCATGACAACGGAGGGACAGCCAGGGCTCCGCCACATCTGCTGAGGCTGACATGGCTTATGGTAAAAATTGGCCAAAACAACTATTATTTGTTTTTTTTCTTGTCAGAAATAATGTAGCTTGAAAATTTTCAACAGGCAACATGAATCCGGACCATTTGTTACTTCTAATGGCCTAATTGTTCTCCTGGCAGATGTAAAAAATTGGGGCGCTTCTGTCGTTTACCTAAATTTCTAATTAATGCAATGGCAAAGAGAAATTGGAGCAGGAAAAAAAGAGAAAAGAAGGAAAAGTTGAAAAATGCCTGTTAGGCTTTATGTAATCGGTCTTCGTTCACCTTGCTGCGGTTTGGCCCACCGACAAGTATCAGTGATGAGCTTTACCAAAGGGTGTTGGGTCTGTGGGAGGAGAGGGTGATCCACATGATTTGCTCAGCCCCTCGGGAAACTGGGCGCTGCTTCCTTAACAACCAACAGCAACAAGATCCCACTGAAGCGAAAGGTGAGTTAACCAATGGGCATTTCCTGACAAGTGTCTACTTGTTCTCATCACTACCAGAGAACAGTCGCCCCACACCTGCTGACGCCTAACCGGACCCTAATCTACAGATGTGCAGTTAGGTTTCGAGCGGGGAGCTTTGGGCGTACACAGAATCTCCTGGTATTTGCAAATCCCTGGGAGCGTCCATAGTAGCAGAACAACCTGGTTGTCACTGAAGGCTCAACATCCCATCCTGAAGGTCCCCTCAAAACGCTTCACCTGCAAAAGGAGGCCAAGGGCCACTCCAGAGATGCAGTTAGGGCTGAGGTCATCAAAGCAACGACGACGCAGAAAACATGTCCCGTTCTGTGTTCCTTAGAACAGTCATTCTGTGGAACTTGGGGGGAGTCAGATAATGAGGGAACGCGTAGCCTCTTTCTGCCCCAGACACAATGCCCATCGGCACAGTGAAGGCTCTGAGAAGTCTTCGGGAGAAAAACCTCTTTCAAGGCAGTTAACTCACCATTTGCCAAATGTACTTGACCTCGCAATCCTTATTTTTACGTGAAAAACATCACGTCTTGCTGAATGGAGATCCGCGGAGCCTCACCTGCCGCGAGGTGGTCACTGTCCGCGAGGCAGCCGGTCCAGTGGCAGCACCGGGAACTGGATGGAGAGCACGGACCACGGAGCAGCGAGGCCAGGACGCGGGACGCCTGACACCCGGCGTGGCCGGGGAGGGGGAGGGGGAGGAGGGGGAACTCTTCATATTGGAGTCAACAAATGCCTTCAGGGCACCCCTCTAAAGTACGTGCTATTGGGGGCCTTGATTTTGGACATATGGCCTCTAAAACTGGGAGATAATAAATGTCTGTTGTTATGGCAGCCCCAGGACACTGACCTAGGCGTAATGATATGAGCAACATCCAGATGGATCTGAGAGCATCCATCAAGGCCCCTCCTCCCAACTACACCCTCCTGGTTCCTGCTGCGGCCAGCAAGGTGGGACATGCCTGCGGCCCCTGCAGGGCACTGGCTGTCAGTGGCCAGGCGCTCTGCTCTGCAGAGGATCACGAGGCTCTATTTCCTCCGGGACAGAGTGTGCCTGGTTCATTCCACAGCGAAGCTGCTCGAGGAAGAAAGAGACACTACCTGTTTAAAAAAAAAAAAGCAGTCTCTGTGGGAGAGAAATTACTTGAACCATTGAAGAGTAACATCATTCATCCAGGTAAACCTTGGAGTCCAAACCATTAACACCTCATCGCTGACAGACTCCAGGCCAGCCCAGCCGGAGAGGCCGCAGAATGAACCCGGATGTCCACGCCCTGGGGAGGTACCACCAGAACCAGCACGGGGACCTCTATTTGCTCACCTGGCTCCGAGACCATCCAAACCAGACCCGTTGCTCCTGGTTTCGCAGGAGCGGCTACTTAACATCAGGAAGTGTGGCGGCCACCGCTGTGTGTGTGTGTGTGTGTGTGTGTGTGTGTGTGTGCAGGGGTTGGGGACAGAGAGACCTCTGTGCCCTGAGGAATGAATGGCTGAATGAGAGAGTGTCACCCAAGGAAGGTGCCTGGCTTTGGGGCAAAGCAGATGGAGAGACTTCTTGCATTAGCACAGCCCTTCCCAGGCCGGGCAGCCTCGGCCCACTCGCCTAACCTCTCAGAGTCTCAGTATCCTCAGTGTCAAAATGGGAATAAAGAGATTTACCCTTCAGCGGCTGAAAACAGTGACGGAGATACCTACAGACACAGGTACGAAGGTCTATTACAGAGGCAGGCGCTTCGACAGGGAGCCCGGTCAAAGTCAGACTCCGCCGAAGACAGGAAACTGAGCTGAATGAAATTGGCAGGGCTGGACTGTGTTTCTCTATTGTTTGACTTAATCAATTTAAGTATCGAGACTTCTGAACAGGATCGTTGAAAGAAAGACCATTATAACAGAAAGCAGAACTAGCTGGAGATCTATTTTTATATCTACTGTTTCCTGGTTGAGGACTTTGGTGTCATGCCAATTACTTGTTTTATATTTCTGGTCTAGGAAATAGAGACTATGAGTTATAATGTGGCTATAAAATACAACTGGAAAAACACCAGGATACAGTCAGTCAGTGAAAAAAGCCGTAGTATATAATGCGCGTGCAATGCTGTATCTGTTGCAATAATGAATTTCACTGGAGACACAGAAATACCTGTCTTCAATGTGTCATCAAAAATGTTGCCCATGTTTGTCAATAAAAAATGAGAGTGAAATAACTCTAGTGACAGCACTTTTTAACATATTCTTTTATTCTTTCGCTATTCAGATGAACATCAAGTACCAAATGTGACGCTGGGTATGACCGTGCTGAGAAAACAGAGCTTAGGACTCGGGGTCTAGTGCAGAAGACAGACAGTGGTTGTTTCTTTTGTCATGTGTGTGCCATAGCAGAGAAATATATAGGCTGTGTGGGGGTCCCATGAAATAAAAGACATCTCCATAGTTCTGCTGAGGTCAAGAACTTCATAGAAGACGCAAATCTCCATAGTTCTGCTGAGGTCAAGAACTTCATAGAAGACGCAAAGCTTGAGTTGAGGTTTGGACCAAAAGAATAGGCATTAAGTGTGGGACACAGAGAGCATGCCAGGTGGGGCAGGGGCAGGTGCGGAAGTGCGGGGCAGGGAGAGCTCCCGGCCCACCTCATGCCAAGATGGCCCATGTGAGGGCTCACGGGGAGTCCCCAGGAGAGACGGGCCAGGCCAGGAAAGGCCCCATAGGCCCGGGGAAGGAGGTTCAACCTCTCCTCCGGGGAAGGAAAACATGGGCTAAGCAGAAAGCCGACATCAGCCATATGGGAAAATGACTGGAAGGGGTAGGTTGAAGCAATTGGACGAGTTGGGCTGGTTCGCAGTTTGACCAAGAAAGGACATGGAGTGAGGAAGAGACAAAGGCTTGGGGTGAGGTTCCGGCCCAGGTGACTGGGTTAAGAATGATGTCATTGACCAGCCATTGCAGTGTCAGACGAAGGAGGAGGCCAGGTTCGCGGGGGAGGAAGAAGAATGTACATTACGTTTTGGTAACACAGACTTTTGCTTGCCTAGGGGACACACAGAGAAATCCACAAGGCAGTTGGGAAAATATGTGCTTAGCACTTGTATCCGTTTAAAAGGCATTAATGGGAGAGCAGATTTATGGGGATATATCAGATTACCCAGGAGTCACTAGGAGAGAAATAAGAAAAGAGGTCCAAGGAAGGATTTAGAGAAATGACCAATATTTAGGGTCTGCCACATGAAGAAAAATTCACAACGGAGACCCAAGAGTGATTAAATGAATCAGAAAATATAAATAGATTACAAAAGAAATTTGTTTCAAAACACAACCTACCAAACTGACCCAAGAAGAAACAGATAATCAGAATAGCCCTATATCAGTAACCCAGATTGAGTTCTGCATTAAAAACCTTCCCATAAAAGTCAGTCAGGACCCGGACGACTTTACTGTTGAGTTCCTCCAAGAATTTAGGAAAAAAAATACTATAAATTTCACACCAACTCCCTTAGAGAAGAAAAAGAAAGTGAACAATGTGTTCTGTTGTATTTTTGCATTTCTTTTTTAATTTATCTTTATTGTTGAAAGTATTACAGATGTCCCTTCGTCTTTTTTAAAATTGTTTTTGAGACTAGCAAATAGCAAATGTGACTTATTAAACCATAAAATATATCTGCAGTATTATCTCAACAGCGCTCTATATAGCAAATAAAATATATAACATAACATACAGTGTGAAATAAAAGTGTATGCATGTGTGTATATTTACATACATGTCATTAACATACCTATTTATACACATATAATGTGTCTACATGAAACCACATGCAAAAATTCTGAAATAAATAAAGAAAAAGATAACTATTGCCATTTCATATGGTTAGAATTATATTTTCTTTTCTCGTTGTGTCAACGTTTTCAATTCCTTTTTCAATAAGCATGTATTATGTCTACGTTGAAGAATACTATAGCCGTTTTATTTCAGAAAAAAATTTAAGTAAATGCTAAAATGTGTTCAATTCCTGACAGAGTTCAGTAAAAAATACTTGAAGGGCGCCCCTTAGATTGGCATTTTGGTTGGACAGGGTGAACTGCGTTCTGTACATGATGGTGGATTTGGGCCTGAAAAGGGAAGGAGTAGGGACAGTACATAAAAATGTGCATCTGTGAAAAGCTCAGTTGTGAAGAAGAAGAGAACGGGAAGGTTTCTGCACCGTGGAGAGTAACTCAATGAGAAAAACATTTAATAGGAAAAAGATTTGGACTTTTCTAGCATCTCAAAGGAAAGGGAGTACATAGAGGGAAAAAAAGAAGAAAGAAAATAATATTTATGGCTTGAGACTCTGGGACACCCAGGGGAACCGCAGTGAGATACGGTGTCGTCATCACGACTTTACTCTGACTGCCAGTCTGCCCCCAGAACCCGAGGGGTCCCAGCCCTCTTTCGGGACTTCCTTGCCCCTGCCCGGGAGCTCATCCCACGTGCACCCTGGGGCTGAGGCATCACCCTCCAGTTGTGCCTGCTGCAGACACAGTGAGGAGCCAGCTCAGGAGGGGCCACGGCCCCTCCCTCTGGGTCTCGAGTCCATCCTGTCCCTGGAGATTATTCTTGGGCTTTCTCCCTGCAGGCCACTATGACGCCTCCCCCACATGGTCCCCGGCATGCCGGGGGCCCAGAGACAGCTCCACGAAGCTGGCTCTTCTGCCCCTCGCTCTGAACCATGTCTGTCCTTCGGTCATTAATGACCAGAGACTTGACCCTCTGCCTGACATGTCTGACTTCCTCCTGCAACATCTAAGACTACTCGACGTTCAAAAATATCTGGGAAAGAACGAAAACAACTGATTCAAATGGTAAGATCTGCTATAAAAAATGGGGGCGATAGAAATAAGACAAAAAGTAAGAGTTGAGTCAAGAATATGGTGTTAATCTCGTTTTCGGTGTGGGAAAGAGAACGCTCATAGAAAAGCAAGCACATATATAAACACACACACATACACTCTTACTAACAGAAGTGAGTCCCGATGGGCAAACCCTAGCTCCAGGGGCCCCTCCCAACGTCTATGGAAACCACAGGAACTCGCCTGGGATAAAGGAGAAAAATGACCGCTTCGAACTCAGGCTTATTTTTGACAAGAAAGAGTTGGTTTATAAACGTCTCAGATGGCTCTTCAAGGATGATGGTATTTGGGGGCATTCATGTAGCCCCCTTCCTTCTTCTCCTTCATAGCAGTGAGAGTCCCTGTCCCCAAAGCCAACCGCACCTTCAAAACGATAATAACCTCTTTAATCCCCTCCCCCTCAAAATGGGAGGTTAGACCACTGGACAGTAGTTAGAGACATTTTTGGCAACGGAAGGAAAAAAATTTTTTTTAATTTGAGCAACAGATGGACAATTGCATATTTCATCGTGGTTGGCAGTGTGCCTTTTCTTCAAAAGGCCCTGACGTGCCCTGCCAACGGGGCCTCAGGTGCTCCCGGCCGGTTCTCACTAACCAGGGCGGGCGAGGAGCCAAGGCGCCCTCGGTGCCCTGTCCTGCTGCCATCTCCAAGTGCACGGCAGCCACGTGGCCGGTTTGTGCAGTGAATCAAAGTCACTGACCGTTTCTGGACGCCGGGACGGGGTCCCTGACGCCCCGGCAGGCCCGTGCTTTCTCCCGAATTTCCCAGGGATCCCTGATCACATCTGCTCTCCGGGCTGGAGGAAGTCAAGACGAACACAAGGGCCAGCGCCCCACACACGTAGCTGGCACAGGACAAACCCTCTTTCCTTTTTAGGGTATCCGGAGGTCGTGAGGTTGGGAAGGCAGCCACAGGGCTCTAACAACGAGAGGAAGCTCCATCTAGAAGCAACCTGGGACAGCGTGTAGCACACTGGTGTACTTGAAGGATGAGGAACTCGAGACCTCACAGTCACACCCACGAGGTCTGTCGTGCAGCGGGGGTCGGTCCCTGGTCCCATGAAGCACAGCCTCCCGTCTAGCAACACGGACTGTGCAATCCACCAGCACGGTTCGTCCAGGGACTCCCTTTGTCATAAGCTCACTCCAGACAGATGAATGTACCCATCGCATCCTGGTGACACCTTGCTGTGCCCCCATGCCCTCACTTCCCTGTCTGTGTAGGAATCCCTCTCCGTCACCAGCCTGGGAGTGCAGGGGACAGCATTTCCATCCCCTAGCCTAGATCCAGTAGCACTCAGTCGAAATGTCCTGGAACATTTCAGCATTGGCATCGACATTTCTCTTCTCACCTGCACGATGGGCAGCAAAGGATGCTTATCAAAGACGATCAGAGGGTTCCAGAAAATTCTCAGACACTTTGGCTGAACCTTTCCAATTCCAGAAAGAACCCCCAGCCCTGGCTGACATCAGTCCCTCTGCCGGGTCAGGGTTGATGACACCAATAAAGTGCAGAAGCCAGAGCCCAAGCTGGAGTCTGAGCAAGACAAGGATGCTCCTTGAGGCTGTCAAGCCCTCACTCGCCAGCAGAGACGGCACCCTGGGTGGCCCTGGGAGACCCGGTCCTCTTTACTCTGCCAAGGTCAAGGTTAATCCTCCCGTTAATGAAGCTTCATGTTCTCGCTCTCTGGAGTTTCCTGGTCCCACACTACCTGGTGAGCTTCCAGAAGGAAAACCTCCCGTATTCACCAGGGGCCACGCTGGTTTCTTGGTGAGCACCTGACCCTGCTTGAGGAAGGCATGTGATCCGTCTCCAGTCGCTCTCTTCTCCTCGGCTAGTTCATACTCACCCCTGTGCCTCCAGCCCCCTCTTACCTCGGCCAAGGCCTGTCCATATCCCCTGGAGGTCGCGCTGACGTGGGTGCTGGCAATTCAAGTCCTGGGGGACACAATGGGGGACCCGCACCCGAGCACGGGGCAGCACACAGATGACCCGTCTCCAGGTCCCTCTGACAGCCTCTCCTGTGGAGCCGTCGCCAGTCATCACTCCGGCACGGACGATGGAGACACGCTCTCTGAAACGGCACCTCGCGCCGGGACCGCCCCTCGGCGCCTCCACACACCCCGAGTTTGCGGGTGCGGAACCGTGTCCCCGCCGTGCGTTCCCTTCCCCACTGCCCTGAAAGGTGCACACTCCAGAACCCAGAACACAGCGGAAAGCTTGTTCTTGAAATACATTATATTTTTAAAAGCAAAGGGAGGTAAACATGATTCAAGAAAGAGTTCCATCAGGAGAGGGGCACAAGAGGTGGGGCTAGACAAGTGACTCTTCAGTGTCACGTCAGAGGGTGACTGTTCAGAGTCATGTCAGACGGGTGACTGTTCAGAGTCGTGTCAGAGGGTGACTGTTCAGTGTCACGTCAGAGGGTGACTGTTCAGTGTCACATCAGAGGGTGACTATTCAGTGTTGCATCATGCAAACCGGGCCTTTGGTGGGTCGAAGGGACAGTGTTGCTGACTGTGCCTGCACCACAGGAAAACCGAGACAGCCCACTATGAACGGGAAGGCACACGGGTGAAGCCATGGTCACTGGTCCAGAGCTTTAGGTCCCCAGTCAGTGGTGTTCATTATTATTAACACGGACAGACATAAAATTGGGCTAAAATGGTCAGATGTGAGCGTCGAAGCCACGGACGCTCTGAAGCTGTCTGTGCTCCCGTGGTCTCTGCAGCACCAGCACCCTCACCGGGGGACTCGGCTCCGATGGGTATGTGGCCCGCACCGTGGCCACCACCGTCTGCCCTTCAGTACATGACCCTGCACTTCTCATCCCCTCCTCTCCTCGCTCCTACGCTAAACCCAGGCATTTGAGCCAGTAACAGACCCTTCAGGTCAACCGTCAGTCCAGAGACTGGACTCTCACCCCAAACCACATCCTCCCTTTGACACATTCGCACATCCAGGAGTTATGCTGTAAACCTTAAAGGTCCCTTAACGTAAGAAGTATATCTTCTGCTCTCAGAAGAGGAGGAGAGGAAGAAGAAAGGTTCGGGTCAGTTGCATAACCCACGGCCCAAATCAAACTGCCGCACTGGGGAAGAATATTCACTAGAATGGCAGTGCCAGGGCCGGGCCCACCCGTGACGCACCACCACGGGACACTGCTGGGGAGGGGCCTCTTCGTCTCTTCCTGGGAGGAGGACGGCCCTGGCGCTGAGCTCGTCCACAGTATCTCTGTCACCTGTGGAAACTCCCACCCACCCAATCCAACGGGGGTCCAGGCCTAATGCTTCTGCTGAGCATCCCCTCGTCCTGGAATCGTCTGTCCTTGGTGGAGACGCTGCGTTTCAGGGCTTCGTGGATACAGTCATGTTTCAGTGGTGTTCCCATCCCAAAACCCAGAGAGGACGGAGGAAGTGCGTCGTAATCCATTCATGTTCCAAGTCAGTGATAAGAGACGAGTGTAATCCTGGGCTTGTTACTGTCACTTTCTTGGACTTCATGGGTCAGATGGCAGCCAGAAAACAGAGGTACTCTCCACAGGCAACACCCAGCCCCTTAGGACATCACGTGACTTGCCTTTGCGGGTCATGGTCAGTGAATCCTGCCTCCTCTCTGACCGGCTCCTCCCTGTCCATGTCCTGTTGCCCAGTGTTCCTGTCAGGACCCTGGGCTCCCTGCTATCCACCCCCACAGCAACCCCTACCCTACCCAGTCTCCGTCTCCAGTCGCTGGGTGATCCCCAATCCACGAGGTCACTGTGCCCTGGGCGGTCGGCCTTCTGCAGCGGTGGGCTGATATCTCTGCTCGACCCACCCGAGATGCAGAGACAGATGAGGATTTATTCCTGCTGCAGGGTCTAACCCAGAGCTACTCGGTAAATAAGCAACGCCACGAGGACCTCGTAGGGCTCCTCAAGGATCAGAACGACTCCCTGAATCCTGCTTTTATTCACAAATGGGGTCCCTTTGGAATGCCCGGTGCTCTTTGTACCCCCTTGGCCCAATTCCATGCGGCAGAAGCTGCTACTGCGTAACCTGGGGTGAAGGTCCCTATGGAGGGTCCATGGGGAAACACATGTTCCCCTCACCTGAGGCCTGGCCCCCAGGTAGCAGGCCAGCCAAAGAAGAGAAAACAGACAAGATTAAGAAGTAACCGGGCAAACACAATGCAAAGAGCACCCCTCCGCCAAGGTTACTCCCTGTGCCAACCCTGGGCTGACAGACATGCTCCTTGGTGGGTTACACCAACCCACCCTCCAGTCTTCTGCAGCAACAGAAGGTGAGGGGTCCCCACTGTGGGGGACAGCACCTCCCAACCAGGGAACAGTTTGTAGCAAACCGTCCACACTATGAAAATATATTTAATGCAATTAATAATTGAAGAAGTGAGAGCATGTGCTCTTGGAGAGTTAAATGCTTGTCAAAGTGATCGATGCACGCTTCACCACCAATACATTTCGTAGGAACAGCAGAGGGATTTTGCAAACTTGTGTTGACCTTGGGTTGCCGTATATAGGAGGCAGATTGCAGAGGCAGGCCTACTTGAGAAGGAACGGTGCAGCAGCTCCCTATTTACAGCCCTTTCCCCAATTAAAGGACTGTAAAAACATTAAAATTAATGCAGTCTTAACTCCTAGAGCAGGCCCTACTTTCGTAATTAGTGCATAATTATTCAGTTTTTGATATCCTGGAATATTATCACATGGAAATTATTTTAGGCAGAGTAACAATAGCAAAACCTCCCTCCCCCCACTCTATTAACATGTGAAAGTAATTAACACTTTATTACAGTGCAAATACTATTACTGCTAATGTTTAATGACTTTTGCCATCGCATCCGAAGCAGGAAATTCAGGCGGCTATGGAGTGACGGTTTCCTATAAATATATTACAAATGGCTTGCAGAGATTAGGGAGGTTGGAAGTAGCTGCATTAAAAATCAGGAGGCAGAGACACTCCATTGCTAAAAGCTCCGTGGGCAGGGAAACCTGATGTGGTGTGATCACCTGTGCACGGCCAGGACAGGCAGGCCAGCACAGTCCAGCCATGGCCGCTGTTAATACCGGGGATCCCGTTTGCTCCGCTGATGGGCACTTTAAATGGATGGTCAAGTGCTTGGAAGTTCGTGACATTGGGGAAAAAAATGAAAATGACATTTCTCCAGCCGAACACACTAGAAACGAGAATAGAACCTACAATTCTTTTTTCTTTTTTTAAAAAAGAGGTTTTTTTTTTCCCTTTATTGATTTTGAGAGAGAGAGGGAGGGAGAGGGAGAGAGAGATAGAAACATCAATGAGAGAGAACATAGATTGGCCGCCTCCTGCATGTCCCCAAATGGGGGTCAGGCCCACAACCTGGGCACGTGTCCTGGCCAGGAATCGAACTGGCGACCTCTTGGTGCGTGGGTCTCTGCTCACCCACTGAGCCACACCAGCCGGACGTAGGACCTACAGTTCTGATAGCAGGGAGATGCTAGAAGTGTTTACAGGGGGCCAGAATCACGACTGGTGAATAATGTCTGTCCACAGCAGCACTGCTCCCAGTGGAAAAACGGGGGATGGCCTCTGATGTCCCGGCCCGGGAAAGGGCAGAAATGGGTGCAGACTCACCCGTGGAACATTGGACAGAAGTTAAACGCATGGGCCGCGGGTTCTCACACAACATTCATTCACCTCGAAACGTACCAGGAGCGGGAGAGGCCGGCCAGGAGGCTGCAGGCGGAAGCACCACGGTCACAGGCCCGAGGACTCACGAAGAGAACACGCACACTCGCACCCGGGCACTGCTAACCAACCACACGGCGCGGGGGCGTGGGAGCGGCCCACCCAGGAAAGGCCGCCGGGGTCCTGTTGGGGACCTTGTGCCAGGGGAGGCTTATTCCTTGATCGGGCCCCAAAGGCGGTCTCTGTTACACGTCCAACAGCCACTTGCGGAAAGACAGCACGAGGGGAGAGGAGAGAGGAGTCCACCGAAAGAACTGCTCACCGACATCGAAGAAATAAGTGTGATAGTGGGATTTCCGAATACGACATAAGCAAAGCACTCCTTCCCCGACTGTGGCCTTTCCAAAAGTCCATGAAGCGCAGCACTTCCTAGATGGGCGGGACTTACCACCAGCCCCCGCTGGCCACGTGTCCACGGGACTGGGATGTGTAAGTCTTACCGCTCAGGGCCAGTTGCTCTGTGTGCCTGACCCTTCCCCGACATCGGGGGGGGGGGGGCTCTTACTGCAAATGTCTACTTAACAGATGTCCCGGCCATGGCAGCTGCTCACCAGCTTCCCCTGCAGTGACCACCGCCCGCAGGGACCAGGCAGTGACGGGGCCCCACAAGGGACACTTTGCTGTGACACAGTACATATGCCGCCTTCGCCCATCAACTGACCCAGGCCCCTGTCAGCTCAGAAGGTGAACCAGGCCTGCAAAAGGTTAAAGGTTCAGGACATGAGACCAATGTACAAAAATCAATTGTATGTCTCTATACTATCATTTTGAATGATCCAAAAATGACACGAAGTAAACAATTCCAATTACAACAGTATGGAAAAGAACAGCACAGTTACAGATCCGTTTAAAGGGAAAAATACAAGACTTATACAATGAAATCTACAAAGTGATGTTGAAAGAAACGTTTTAAAGACCTAAAGAAATGGAAAGACAAACCCATATCCATAGATTGGAAGACTTAATGTAGTTACTCTGGTAATACTACCCAAACAGAACATAATTAATTTGGGTTGACCATAATGGCAGAGAGTGGTGAATGAGCACCCTAGCCACATGTTCCTCTAAGATCGGTGGGGGACGTCCGGCCCGCGGACAGTATAAGCCCACGAAATCATCTGTCCTGGCCCTGCCAAGGCAACCACAGGCGGGACTCGAAATTCAATAAATGCAGGAGCATTTTCCATAGCAGCATAAATTTATATTAAGTGAATCATAATAATAACATACATTTTGAGGGACAAGCAAGGACTGTCCATTACAAGGTAGACAAGACACATGCGAGTACATAAGGGGACAGACACGTCTGATTCTCATCAGATGCCCGAGGCCCGTCCGCCTGTGTTGTGGTGACTCAGAGGACAGTCAGCGCCAGGCAGGCTGGGAGTGTACACGTTGCGAAAGTGCTAACATACTGTGGCGAAACCCCAGCGATCTGGTGTTGATGAGATGAGAGGCGATGAGGTGACTCCTCATGACTTTGATGACCTTGCCTCCAATGACCAAGGACAGTGTTGTCGACTTCCTTGTCCACACTGACGGTAACTCCAATCCAACCTTTATCCACACGTCCATGATCAACAATCTTCACAAAAACTGAATCTCAGATGAAGATTAAGGAAATTACAGTCCACAGAAAAGACCTCAAGAGTCGATAATATGAACACTGGATATGTTCCGAATCCAAGATGCAGGATTAGAACAGTGATCAAAGTAAAATAATCATGTTGCTGACGACACACACACTGGATAGTTATTGAAACTTAAGCGGTGTGACATCCTACAAATGGCAACTACAAAGAAAAGAAAAGTTGATGCAGAGGGTTGATCTCGCCAAGAAAAATGGGCAAATGATTATTTTTGTGTTAAGTCAAAGGTAATCCTGTGTGCCTAGTCCGTGGCGATGCACTAGTAGTAATAAAAAGGCCAACCTGGACCATCATTACAGCTCAAAACATGCTCCGCTCAATGCACTGAGAGGCCAAATGCATCTGGATAAAATCAATGCTCTTCAGCGGCGTTTGGAATCACCACAAGCCGCTTTCACTAGGCCCCGCTGTGACAGAGACAACGTTATTCAGACGAGTTATGTGGTGAGCCAGCTAATCACAAAGAGGCTGAGCCTCATGCAGAGGGCGAGTCTGTGGGGGTGCGTGGGGGCCGCTGCGGCACTGTTAGCACCAGACGGTACAATTGTTTCAGAGGGTGCGTTGGTCTCAGAGAACCATCTCAGATCACATTACTGACTTAGTACAAGCTACTGAAAAAGCACCGATGGATTCTGCAGGAGATTTCCAATTTTTCTCTCTGGCTTGTGACAAGGCAACGGACATAGCAAATACTGCCCAACTGGCTGTTTCGTTCGTGGGATAACTGCAGAGTTTGACACGTGAGAGGAACTGCTGCCATTGGAAGCCATCCATGGTTTGACAGACTTGTCTTATCAATGAAAAAACTTGAGCTAACATTTGCAAAGTTAAGTGGCCTTACTACAGATGGAGCGCCGGCCATGGCTGGCTGGCAGAAAGGGTCAATTGCATTTGTCAAGAAAGGACTGAATCTCAGCCTTGATCCAAGTGATTTAATTATGTGCCACTGCATCACACACCAAGAAAATCTCTGTGCACAGTCATTGCGGTTGAACATGTGATGTCACAGTCACGTCATGCATAAATTTTGTCGAAAGCAGAGGGTTTGCCAGCCGCCAGATGAAGGAGTTACTGAATGATCTTGACTCTGAGTACAGTGACTTGTTTGTCACTGTGACATGTGGTGGCTGAGTCGCGGGAACCTGCTCACGAGGTTTTATGAACTATGGGATGAAGTCAAGCAGTTCATGGAAAGGAAGGGACAAACCTGTCAGGGAACTCAATGATAGCAAGTGGCTGTGTGACTTAGCGCTCATGGTAGACATTACCAGGTACCTCTCAGACCTGAACGTCAAACTACAGGGCCCAACCAGCTTCCCAGCTCCCTGCTTTCAAATGTGAAACTATTTGGAGCTAAGTTAAGGCTGTGGAAAGTGCAACTCGAATAGAATAACACGGTGCATTTCCCCACTCTGGAAGGACAAAAGCCTCTACTACAACACTTGAATATGCTGGTGAGTGCGTGAAACTATTGGAGGCATTTAATGAAAGATTCAAGGACATGAAAAGTAATCAAATGGAATTGAACATCTCTGCTACACTGTTCAGTGTGGAAGCGGCTGATGTGCCTGATAACCTCCAACACGAAATCATCCAGCTGCAAAACGATGATGAGCTGAAAGCTAGGTTCAACCTCCCGCCGCTTAAGTTCTATAAATGTTACATAAGCAATGATTAATTTCCCACTTTGAGGAGACATGCGTTGAAATATGCATCTGTGTTCGAAACAACTTACTGCTGTGAGCAGTTCTTTTCAAAACTTAACACCGCAAAGAGTGGACGGCGCTCCGGACTGACGGACGCAAACCGGGAAAAGCAGTTCGGGGAACAACATCATCAGTCCCGGATGACATCACAGCCTCCCCACAGAGAAGCAGCTCCAGCCTTCACATTAGGGGTGAGTTAATTCCCTGTCTGACCAAATATAGCCGCTAATTTTTAAGTTGATACTTTTGTGTGGCCCGTGAATGATGTTATAAACATTCACGTGGCCCTTGGCGGAAAAATGATTCCCCACCGCTGCTCTAAGACTTCGCAGTAGGAATGGCCAGGAAACTAGTCCTGGTTCATGGGGCCCGAGCATCAGTGAGGTTTGTCACTTCTAGGCCAAAGGAGTTAAAAATGCAACGTGTCCTCTCTACTCTCTCCCCATCCCTCAGTGGAGGATACCAGGGACACACACGACTGAAACCTCCTGGGTCCCTGAGTCACCACCTGGAGGAAAGCTGTTTGGTTGTGTTTTTTATCCTCACCCAAGGACATTTTTCCATTAATTCTCAGATAGACTGGAAAGGAGGAGATGGGAGACAGAGAGAGAAACATCAATCCGAGAGAGAGACACATCCACTGGCTGCCTCCTGCACAACCATGACCAGGGCCGGGGATCCAACCTACAACTGAGGTGCATGCCCTTGACCTGGAATCAAACCCATGACTCTTTGGTCCATGGGCCAACACTCTAACCACTGAGCCAAACCGGCCAGGGCCAGAGGAAAGCTCTTTGGAAGAGCCGAACAACTGCTTCAGCCAAACCTCAGAAAGAAAGAAACTTCCATTGTGTTAAGCCACTGACAGGGTGGGGATGTTCGAAGCAGCAGGTAGCGTCACCTATCTGCGCGTGGTCTTCTCTCTCACGTAAGAGAAGCACACGGGAAAAAAAAAAAATGGAACAAAGGCCGATGCGAATGACCTAAAGTCTTTGGTGCTTCAATAATGGACCACTTTAAGAAACAGAAAAAAGTGTTCATCTTCCATACGGTAAAAATTAGTGACTAGCAAACCCGGCCTTTGGTCATCTTTCCTGTGATCAGTACAGGTGACTCTTTAGTCGATACAGGTAGCTCATCCTCTCCTCTGGTTTTCATTTGCCTCGTTTGTCCTATTATCCTCTTAGAAATGCAACATGCTAGCCTGGCTCCACCTCTGGCCATCACCCCGAAATGCTGCACAGAACCCACCTCGGGACCGTTAGCGGCACAAGAACTTGACTCCAACCCGAGTCATCAAGCCCCGTTAATGAATCACACTGACTCATCTGCGAAGCCGTTTCCCCAAAGAAATAACGACGGAAATACTATTGGCAAGAGTTCGCTTGTAAAATAGATTCCAGATTCTTTCGAAAGGCCAACTATATACCCAGCAACAAAAACTCTTACGGCAATTTTAAAAATGACTGAGCTAAGGGAATTTTTATACCTCAGCCAACTGTTTTGACTGCTTTTAATTAAATACAAATGAAATAATTGACATAAAGTGCCATTAGGCAATTATTTTGCTGGCATTTCGTCTCTGTTGAGACATGACTGCTTCTGCATTGATCATCCAGAAAACTCATTAATTCAATCAGAGCTCATTGTAACACAGCTAAAGAGTTAATATCAACTCAGAGCAATTGAGAACTTTTATGTGAATATCACATTTTTATAACAGTACACACGTTAGATCCCAGAGTATTGCTATTTTTATCCTTTATTTTTTTACCCCAAGGCTATGTGAGATGTGGGACGTTAATTTTTTTCTGATTAAATATTTTAAATAAATGAATAAATTAACAATGAAAGTGATGTTTCTCTGAGAGCCTACCAGTTTAATGGCTGTTTCTCATTTTCAGAATAATCAGAAGTCCTGTTCTCTTTCCCAAAATGCACATGAAACCAGCAAGAGCGCACCTGGCTCACGGGCAAGACCTCGGGATGCTTGTCCATCCAGGAAGTCATCAGAGCACGTTACCACGGACCCACACTAGTTCCTTCATTTCTTCACAGGGGTCAATCCGGGGTTTTCATCTTAGAATAAACATTTGAAATACTAAGCTAACTGAGACCCATTATTACATTTATCACGGTCACTGTGCACACTGATTGGCATCCAAATAATTTCTCAAGGTCTGAAGCGTATGATCAAGTGAGAGCAGTAGTTCCGTGAGGTCTAAAAAGATCCGCAGCTCTGGATTTTTCCTTGGAGCAGCCGTGGAAATGGTCACGCCCAGCACCGTGTGGGTCTGCAGGAAGTCTGGCATCGTGTCCGAAGCGCCCATCTAGCAGCGAACCCTTCTCCCAGGGTGCCTGAGAGTGACCGTCCCGAAAGCGTCCTTTAGCTTAGACAAAAGTTCCCTAGTCATTAGTCAAGGTGAATTAAACTCTGTTAGCAAGTCCAGAGCTGCCGGGTAAAAGGGCCAATGTGTATTCAGTCTGAAATAAGCGGGAAAGCGTTGTTACTAGGGGACTCCAACAAGGAGACATCTATCTCCGAGGGCAGTCGGTTATAATGCTTGGTCTAACCATCAGTTCAAAAGCCAGCTTTGAACACACTATTTTTTATCGTGACTCTGGCTTGAGAAATTATCTTGATGAACTGGCTGATTGGTCCAAGTTCAAATCGCTTAGCAAGAAAGAAATGGCTCCGGCTCCTGGCCAATCTGTTCAGAACAAAACCAAACTGTTTGCCAGCTTCCCAAACTATTGCAATCAAACCCAGACAAAGGAAGGAGAAGATACCTCCTGGAACCTGCCCACATTTTACCCGGTGAGATTCTTCCGCTGAGCGCGCACCCGGCCAGGACTCAGCGTGCGAGGCCAAGCGCACGCTCGCTGGCTCCGTGGCCGGGCTGCCTCTTGAAATGATTGTCGTTTTTTCCTCTCCTACTGCCAACTGCTCCCGGAGCTCACCAGCCTGTGTTCTGAAGCCAAGAGTTCACAGTCAACCTTGCCATATCTCGTGCAGTCGTAATGCAATTAGTGAGGCGCGCGCTCCTGCTGGGCCTGCCCCCTCCAAGCTCTGAGCCCCCAAAGAAGTCAATCACCGCGCCAAGTTCAAGGGGCTGGAGCCTGGCGGCAGACACATGGCTACCTTTGCACTTTGTCATTTCTGCTGCCTCCGCTGGGCTCCTGTTTTCAGTGGCACAGAAGATGGGTCCAGTGTGATGTCCTTCCAAGCACCGTGGGGATGAAGTTCCCTGGTCAAGTTATTTCCAAGTCAACTCTTACCAGAAACGGGCACAACCAACTTCTCCAGAGCGTGCGCAGGTGCCAAGGAAGCTCTGAAGGTGAATGCAATTTGCAATTCATCAAGCAAGTTCAAGAGAGGCCTACCTTTCCCCTTCTCTTTCCTTGAATCCTGTATTTTCTTTTCTGATGGTTTATACCGGTGTCCTCACCGAGCTTGTGCTTGAGTATATTTTCAATGATCAGTCACCACACCGAACACCCAGAGGAGGTTTTAAAATATTCTCCCCACTGAAAAGAACCAGGGTTTTTGTTTGTTTGGTTTGGTTTGGTAAATGGCTGATTCCAGGGCCGGAACAAGGAAGAATCCACTTACAGCAAAGTTTGTGCCATGGACTCAGGAAGGGTTTAGAAATTGCTGGAGGTGTGTTAGCACAACCCACAGATAGCTTGGAGGGACTCCCACCGGCCAAACCTGGAACATTTGGAGCCACAGAATAGCGATAAGAGCAGAATAAAACTCATTGCTGAAAATAAGAACCTGTACATCGGTGCTGATACAAATGGATGAATACACTCATAGAGGGAGAGGACAGCACTTCCTCTCGGTCATGCTGGTGTTAGACAAATCTCCGTTCTGCAGCCATCATGGAGTAACCTGTTCGGCCCGACTCCTCGGTGCGTGCAAAAATGATGAAATCTCGATGAGGAGCACGACAGTGCCATCGTCTCAAAGCATCGTCCCCCAAACTATTTATTACCAACAGAAGAGCAGGAAATTTACAACAGAGAAATCTGGCAGGCACCACCCTAACAAAGCCGTTGACGCTAACGTCAATATTGACACAGAGTCACTCACTTCCTGTGTCTCCTGACATGCACTGAGATGTCCCTTCGGCGGTGTTTCTGCCCGGAGCGCAAACGTGGGATCTAAGCCTCAGAAAATATCAGACGGGCCCAAATTGAGAGGCATTCCACAAAATAACTGGTCTATGCGCTTCGAAAATGTCAAGGTCAACAAGTCAAAGCAAGTCTGAGGCATCAGCCAGGCGGAGGTCCAGATGTTGGCATGCTGCTCGGAAATGTGCAGCCCTGACGGCGGGGCTGGACTGGGGGTGGGGTTTGACGGTGGCGTAGGGAACAGTGTTACAGTTACTTGAACAATCCCATTATGATTAGATAACAGGAAATGTACTTAAAATATTTAGGAGGAAAGAGAGCATGCTATCTGCTACTTACTCATTTGGAAAAAATTTGGAGAGTGAAATGTAAATGGGCAAAAATGTTGGCAATCAAGTCTGGGTAATTGTATATGGGGGTACGTTGTACAATATTTTACAGGTTCTCTATAAATAGAACACTGTATCAAGTAAAAGTCACCAGACGTCATCACAAAGTGGGGGATGAGGGGAGTGGGGTCAACATTCGGAGGAACCAAAGCATCAGAAGGTTTCTCCACGTGGTCAGACCGGGAACCTCTGGGCACTGTTTATGCTTCTAACAGGAGCAAAAGAGGACCCGGGCCGTCACCCCAGGAATAGTAAATCCCACGTGGTATCTCAGTGAGTGAACGGAGTGGTGCTCAGCTGGGGTGTTGTGTCTGGCTGGGGACACTTGGCAACATCTGGTGACATGTGTGGTGTTACGCTTGGGTGTGGGGAGTAGGAGGAGGGTGCTAGCGGCACCTTCTGAGGCCAGGGATCCTGCTCAATGCCCTGCAATGAGCGGAACTGCCCACAACAAAGAACCTTCCAGGCCAAAGGCCAGCACCGCCAAGGATGAGGGCCCCTGAGCTAAACAATTGATTTTCAACAACTGCATGGTTAGAAGATTGCATGTAAGAGAAATTTAATTTTGTAAATTAAAATAGTTTAATGAAGCTCCGAATGTATTACAGAGTCACAGTTTCTGTCCCTTTCAAGGCTGATGACGACAAAGATGAATGAAAAAGCAAGATGACACTGCCCATTGAAGAACAAGAGAATGCTCCCAGCATCACTGGAGGTACATCGAGTCAGGAAGAGACATACCCCTCTCCTAGATTTGTGGATTTCATTCATACCTATAGCAATTTGGGGAGGAAAGGTAACAGAAAGTAGGTTTCAACATTTTTGTCTTTGAATCCTAACATGTAAGATGAGAATACTTTAAGCTATCTAATATTCTACTTTACTTTGTGTTATTTGTTGTGACATAAACACATCGAGTCAGCAGACCATTACAAGCTCTCTAAAAATAGTTCCTGTTAAGTATACTGGGTTTTTAAACACTGCTAATCCCCGTTATAAAAAATCAAATTGGTAAGAGCAACATGGAGAAAATATGTCTAAAAAGCACTGGTGCGTTCTGCAGGGTTTAGTCTCATTTCGGTCGTGGGCTAAAACGCCCCCGTCACGACACGAGATGACAGGGTGCACTTGCTGAAACCGGCGTGGATGTGGTCACGGCTCTGACACCCTCCGCGTTAGCAACCTTCCAAATCATCTTGAAAAATACGTTGGTCTTTCAGGTTCGGTTATTTGGTTGCTTAAATCTTATTATAACCATCAACAACAGTTTGTTAATGCAATTTCTTTCCATCCCCCCTCTTGCCCTGTCATCTGGAGTCATCTGTTACGTTGTCATCGGGAATCCCCAAGGGAACCGGTCTTGCTTCCCTCCGTTTCTTTATCTAGCTGCTACCTTTAAGAACTACAACACCGTATCTTTCAGAACATGGGTTCCCTTATCGCGTTTCCGCTGACAGTCCGCCTGCTTACTGTTCTGTTCCCAGATTGCACCCTCGGCCGGCACACGCATCCGCTAGACAAAACTAACTCTGGGTATGGCTGTCTTGAAACTTTGTGATGTGAAAACCGAGAATCGCCTGGTTTATTCTCTCCCTTTTGCCTGAAAATATTATGAGATGATTGTTATGTTCCTCGATGATTTCCGATTTGTTGATCAACGTAGTGTGGGCACATCAAGGGTTTGATGGAATCACCAGACGTTGGGATCTGAAAATGTGCCCTGGCCACCTCCCCACAAGCATCATAGTCCTTCCCCAGAGCTGAGCCGCGCGGAGAACACAGTGTGTCTTCTGCACACCAAGACCAGAGAGTGGGTGGCAGAGAGGAGGAAAGAACCTTTTGCACCTACTGTAGACCAGGTAATATCCTAGGGGTTTAAAATATACTATTATATTCTTCTGATCTAAACAGCATCTGGCCTGTATTTATCTTTAACCCCGTCCTGAAAAGAGTATGTTCTCAGAAACCAGAACACAATGGGCTCTCCAAAAATGGTTGTTAAATGAAAGATTCATATTTATGACGCTACGTAGGAGTTGACTGAAAAATATTCTAAAATGGCAACACTGCTGCTAGAAACTGAAATTGACTAAGATCTTAATAGCAGGATCTGGAAAAAACTCTGCACAAAATGTGAGGCAAATGGTGACCCTTGAAAATATACACAATAAACCCCTTTCCGGGCTCAGTCTCCTGCTGCCTTAGGCTGGGGTTCAGGAGAGACCCGTGCACAGAGGGGCGGCACAGTGGGAGGGCCACCCACCACCCCAACCAGACACCTGAGAGCGGCCAGACAGCTGCTTTAGATCAGTTAAGGGACAGCAATTCCCAGAAAATGACAGGACAGAACATGGGACTTGTGGGTGCCCACCACATGCTGTATCTGGAACGCAGGAGCCGGCGGGAGGAGTTCGGGCAGCAGTGCCAGCCGGGTGGGCTCGCCGGGGCACGGTGCCCATTAGCACGCCAGGCCAGGCCGTGAGGAAGCAGGGGTAGGTCCACGTCCATCACAGCTGAGAACTGAGCTGGTCCCTGGACAGCCTCCTGCCTCCACCAGAGGAGAAAGGTATCTGCTCAGCTCACACACTGAGACCGGGAGCTCTTTCTTTCCTTTGATTCACCTTTTTTCCCCAAGAGCGAATAAAAAAGAAAAGTAGGTTCAAAAACACAACACATGAAGACAACGTGGACGTGTCTTCCGCGCAGGGGAAGAGCATCCTTCCGCAGGGGAGCTGCCGTGAACATCGGCATACACTCCTGGCCACTCAGCAACGCACGGTTCCGAGATGCTCCTTCCTGAGAAAGGGGGGGAAGCGGGAGGAAAGACTGAAAATCAGGACGCCGAAAGGAAGAGACAAGCAGAGAGGAGGAGAGTTAGGAGTCAAGAAAGGGAGGCCAAAACGATAGCAGTCGCTGTCTGCAACTACCGGATGGGAGTCCAGGTTGCAGACAGCGAACACCAGAAAATGTCCCCATTAACGTGCCACGCCAATTTGAGGTTCTCTTTCCACAGAGTCAAAGACAAAGAAATGAAAATACTAATTAAAAAAAAAAAACATGAGAAGTGAGAAAACAAAACGGAGTCTAAACACAAAACAAACGGGTAGTCTCTTGTCCCCCACCCCCACCCCAAGAACTGAAGCTATTCTCAAATATGTTACTGTCTAGAAATAAAACAATGACAAACAGATCTGATTGGCTGATGGAGAAAGTTCAACGCTTTGCATGGGCAAACCATAGATGAAAGGCGCGTTTATATATATTCTCTAGCAAGGGATCAAAAACTGCTGGGGAGAGGAAGACAGCACACCCTGCTGTCAGCGAGATAGCCCACTTGACCCACCCAAGGGAACAAAGATGGCTTGGAACCCAAGCTCTAGAACGTGAAATGCCAGCCGGGGAGCAGCTCCTTAGATGTCAGAGAGGGAAAACACCATCATTGAAGGTACGATTCATCCAAGTTATCTTTCCCTTGTGAAACAATTCCAGGCATAATCCATAGCACAATAATCTCATTATTAAACAACAGTTCATTAAAACTGATGAATTAACCCTTTAGCTTAGAAACCAGAAGACAGGGGAGCAAATGCCTATTATACGAAATAAGTCAGGTATCAATGAGTCAAAACACATAAAAATTGACATGATAAATCAAAATCTAGTTCTTTGTTAAATTTATTTTTATTGTAATCTGAAATTTCGTTAAAAACGATCTGAGATGTGTGGGTAACTTTAGCCAGTTTTATTTAATAATGAATGAATGAATCGATCGATCAAGTATTGAATATTATACTAAAATTTAAGATAGTTTTTGTACAGGAGTGAGGTTGAAAAAATTTTTTCAAGTAAGAGCGCAAATCCAAAAGCAATGTAGGCAAAGGGGAGGGAGAACAGGTTTTACCTTGTAATACTTTTAAAAAATGTTATAAGCAAAATAAAAATGCTACAGACAATTAACCTCTTTGATCACCCCTATGATAGACAAATATCAATACCCCTGATACTAAAATCTTCTTACAAATTTGTAAGTGGAAGAGTGAAGAGCTAGCAGAGAAATGGATAAACATCTGATGAACACTTACTTAACAGGGGAGAAAGTTCACAGATGAGTGAACAGGCAGGGAGGGAAGGGGATTGGAAGCAATGACATCATGCCTTCTCCTCCCCACTTACTGGGCAAATCATAAATATCAGTAACATTTGGAGCCAACGAAGACATCGGGCAAAGGACATTCTCCTACGATGCTGATGGGGGAATGAATCACAAACGTTCAGAACATACGCTAGCATGAGCTGTAAAATATTAAATTCACATTTCCTTGTAACCTGACATTTTTACTTCTAGAAATTTACCCTGTAAAATAAACATTCTGGCATTCATATTCATCTATATAAACTTGCAGCTTTGTTTTGTTTTTGTTTTTTTTTTAAAAAAAGAGAAGACTGGAAACAACCTGATGCCCATCAGTAGAGGCAGGCTTAAATAAACTATTCCACAACAGAACATTATGGAATATTAAATACTTTTTTAAACAATGTGTCTTGCATTATTTATTAGCCCAGGGGATATTTATAATGTACCATTAGCTCACAAACAACAAGTTACAGCATGATCTCATTTTTACAAGACCAAACAAAATTAAAATCGAGATGTATACATATGTATATTGCAGATATGTGGAGAGATATATATGGGAATAGGGAAGAACACTAGCCATACCACCCTGGAATGACTGATGATCTGCTTTAGCTAAAGGGGGGAAGGGGGGAATGGTGAGGGAGTAGGAAAAACTGCTAACATTTTCTTCTGATAATTTTAGCTTGTCTTGTTCTAATTTAATGACAAAAAATAAACATTAAAAGCACCAGTAAAATAGAGAAAACACAAATACATCACTTTTGGAAAGAGAAGGTAAACAACAAAAAGGCTACAGAAGGACAGTCAGAGACCATTCTGTGTAGAAACCTAAAATAATAGCTTTGAATACTTATTGACATAAAAAACAAAACACATTTCAGAAATGATCAAACAGTAGTTATTCCAGGAAGACACGGATGGTTTAATTTCAGAAAAACAGGTAATATAATTATCAATAACATAAAAGTGAAAATAATGTGTTTATTTTAATAAACGGCTTTAAAAATACACAGAAAAATTACATTTCCCTGACATAATAAAATATACAGCATCATAGTTCAGGATAAAATCATAGAATTTTTTAAAAAATAGGACACACTGGCCCTGGCCAGTTTGGCTCAGAGGTTGGAGCGTCGGCCTGCGGTCCAGAGAGACCTCGGTTCGGTTTCTACTAAGGGCATGCACCTCGGTTGCAGTTTGTCCCCGGCCCTGATTAGGTTGTGTGGGTGGCAGCCACTCGATGTGTCCCTATCATGTCAATAATTCTCTCTCTCTCTCTCTCTCTCTCTCTCTCTCTCTCTCTCTCTCACTCCCTCTCTCCCTCCCACTTTATCTGAACAAAAAATTGAAAAATGTCCTCGGGTAAGGATATTACAAAATATATATAGGACACACTGATGCCTTTCTAGCCAATTCAATGAGTCCAGAAAAAAAATAGGAAGAAATGTTGAAAAAATATTATAATATACCAGGAGACAAAGTAATAAGCATGGTAACTATTACAACTAACTAGATAAGTCAGAGATGGTAAGATAGAAATAAGTATAAAAATTTATATATTTTTCTATACAGGAGTAATAAAAAAGATAAAAATATTATTTTTTAAAAGATTATTCACAATAGAAACAAAAAGTATAGAATACCAAAGAATAATTTCAGCAAAAAATTTTAAGTTCAACTGCAAAATCTATTAAAGATCAAACAAGAAGACTTAAATCAAGAGTTTTACCACGTTTATTAATTGAAAAATTAATAACAACTAAGACAGTATGTAATCTTACTGAAGTAATTTATAAACCCAATTTAATTTCATGTGTACTGCAAATAGAATATTTGTCCCTCATAAAATGATTCTAAAATTAATCAAGGAAATAAATAAGAAAGAATTCTAAAACGAGAGGGACTTGTTAGAACAAATTATAAAGCTACAATTGTTAAAACAGTGAGGCGCAGACCAGAGAATAGGCCACTCAATAAGCAAAATTCAAACCTCAGCCCATGTGTATTTAAGAATTTAATGTGGTGAAGATAGGATTTAAAAGCAGAGGGTAAAGTCTAATTCAATAAATGACTTAAGTTCAAAGAGCTAACTAGAAAAAATGTAGTCAAATCCCATTTCTCATGAAACATTAAAATTAATCCATGATTGATTTCTAAAGAAAAAAATTCAAAAACTAAACCACAAAAGAAAAGGAAAACAGGTACTATCTGAACCTGGGAGAGGGAAGACCGTGCTTATAACACATAAATGGTGCTAATTTCAAACACACACGTTTATATACAAGAGATAAAATGAATAATAAAAGGAAAAAGACTCACAAGATATGATAAGAGTATATCTTTAATCTATAAAAGACTCTTGCAAATTAATTTTAAAAAATAGAAACTTCCAATTACAGATAGGCCAAACCCAGAATCAAACAATTCACAAAAGAACACCAGAAAGTCAATATTCTGTGGTAATAGAGTTCTAACTCTGTAATTAAAGAAATTAAAATTAAAATAACAACAAAGCATCATTTCTTTGACATCATGTCTACGAAAATTAAAGAACACAAAATGCCCACTGTGGGTGATAACCAGGGGGCATGGCTACTTTCCTGAACTACTGATAGCAGATTTAGCTTATATGCAATCTTTCCAAAAAGCAATTTTATCAAATGTTTAAGTTGGGCACAACCTTTGACCAGGGAATTCTGCTTCTAAGGTTCTTTTGAAGGGAACATGCCACTCACCATAACCACATTTATAATGGCAAAAACATTTAAAATGACCTAACTGGCCAATCGGGGCTGGCTAGGTGAAGTTTGTCTCCTGTCTGACACCTTCTGTCTTTTAGATTTCCGGGAAGATTTCCTCACGTGGGAAACTGGCCACAATCTATTGTCAAGTGCAAATTGGAGGTTACGAAAGAGACCAAAAAGATGATTCTAATTTGCTAACAACCACACCTTGAAGAGAGACTTGGGGGATATGATTCAACCAGGGCGGGGTTATGACTTCTCTCTGACTTTCACAGATCTTACAATGAACATGGTTTCCTTGAATATCTAGAAAACAAAAAATAGTTTATTTCTGTGACAATATGGTGTTTTCAAGTTTCCAAGTGTTCCTGCCATAAACAAAATCTTGGGAAGCAGAAAGTTGGAAGCTTTTCAAAGAACAGCAGTTGTGTGGCCCGTGTTCCCGGAAGGAAAACGCTCAGGGCGCCCCAGGCGCTGCCGCCGATACTCACCTGAGTTCAAGGTCAGCCTTCAGGTTTGCAGCGTGGTAAGGCCCCAACAGCTGGCTCTCTGTAGGACAGGGGCAGGGTGAAGTCTCTGCCCTCAAGATGCTTACAATCTACATGGGGAAGTAAATGAAGGAGAAAGAACGAGTCCACTTTTTCCAGCTCAGAGTGTATCATTGCCACATAGTGTGATGTGCTTACTGGAAGAATATTATAAAGAGAGAAAGAAGCCCGCTAACTGGCCCTCCAGCTCCCACTGTCTTCTGCTCCCACCATCCCAAGCAGTCCCTGGGGCCAGAGATCCGCGAGGAGGAACCCACAAAGTCTGAGATGGCACCGGTCCAGCACACCCACCCATCCGGCCGAGGCCGCCCTCCGCACAGGCGTCGGGTCCCACCTATGTTCCCGTGGTCACTAGCTAATGGGACCAGAAGACCTCCATCCTACCAAGCCCAGACAACTAAAATCAAACCAGCACAGCATTAGGAGATAAAACTGGGAATGCGCTACAAAAAATTAGGGGGCTATCGTTTGCATGAGTGAAGGAAGGGGGGCCCGGAGGTGAGACGGGAATGAATACAGGAATGAATTAATGGTTTGATGTATCATTCTGATGACTAATATTTAATCATCGATACTGCTCAGTTTCAAAATAGTCAAAGCAACCTATTGCATCAAATACCATAAGAAAGAGAAGATGTAAATTAAAGGTTCTAAGTGGTGTCAGAAGCCTAGCAAGAAGAGACCCTCACACCAGGAAGGGGGTGACATTATGGCTGTTCACAACTACTCTTGCTGTCTTCCCTCCCTGACATAGCAGGACTGCATGTCTTCCCCCCCACCCCCCGAACTTATGTCTGGCCACATGACTCACTTTGGCCAATGAAATGTCAGCAGAGACACATAACTTGCAACAAGAACCTTGAGGGCGAGTGTGGCTTCTCTGTGCCCTCTCTTTCCCTCCCCAGGAGGAGAGCAGTGTCCCAGTCTGGAGCTCCCGCCACAACCTGGGTCCCGGCCAACCTGCACAGGCACATGTCAGGAGCAGGGAAAACACCGTAGTCGTTCCAAGCCTCTGAGATCTGGGGTGTTGTTACTGAGCACAACCCAGCTTAGCCTGCGTATCTGTTCCACTGTGCAGAGCAATGCATTTAACTGGGAGATTTCAACAGCCAAGACCAGAGGACAACAGTGTGTACCTGTGCGATTCTCCTCTTTCCTGGGAAAAGAAAACACCCTCATCTTTTAGGAGCTGGTGCTAGATCTCAGCAGTGCTTAGCCTGGGTTTTCTAAACAGGTGACAACGAGGAACACACATTATCCACAGACAGGGGGTTCATCCTGCTCTTTGATATTCTAGTCAGGAAGTAGATAGGTCACTTCCCTTGCAAAACTGGGGTGAGGGCTAGCGACGAGGTGGGTGAGTGTTCCAGCCACGACTGGCCTTCCCCGGCCCTGATTACCTGTCTGTTCTCTTCCTGGGCTCTCTGTGGTGTGAGGTGGGGAGAGCAGCCAGACATAAGTTGTCATCAATACAACAGACTCAAGTTTGCCAATGCTGCGATCATGCATATAAACAAGATTGTATTACAAGTCTTTGCTATTATCACTCGGCATCTCCTGAGAGAACGGGGACCGTTGTGGCTCAAGGGTTACGAGCATACAATGTGACAGCACAGACCAGGTACGAGCCTGCAGAAGGAAATGCCGAGGACCACGGCTCCTTGGAAATAACTGCTGTGGGTGCACCAGTGACCTGGTTTTACTGTAAACCTCCCAGCTTTCCCACACCGAGCCGGAGCTCACCTACTCTCCTGCTGGCCTCTGCGCATGTCCTGGAGTTACGAGAGGAGGGCCACGCAGGTCCTGGCAGATGGCAGGGCAGTCAAGAGAGTCTTCATCAGATCACTTTTATGTGGTAGACTTCCAGGGGAAAAAATCAAATTAAAACATTCATCCAATTAGTAAAATGTATGGGTGGAAATGATGAACCATTTTTGGATTTTTCTGACTTTCGCGATCCCTTAGGAATTCAATTCATCATCTTTGCCAATGTCAAATCGACTAACTCAGACCCCTGTGCCTAAGTTAATAATATTTCAACTGGAGAATTTGGGAGAATTGTGATATTCATAAAAGAGATATTCCAAATTCTTCGTAATTATGCCAAGTGTATCTAGGTTTATCAGAACTGCCTATATTTGGGGAGAAGAAAATGTAACCTCTAATAGATAAGTTAATTAGTCCACTAGCCCGGGATTGGCCAGGGAGTCAGAAAGTTTAGCTGCTGTCCCCTCCCAAAATCTTAAGTTACTGACATGTGACCGCAGGCCTGCAACAGTGACTCAGTGACCGGAAATGCCTTCTAAGAAAACAGCTTTCGAGAATGATCGGTAGAGCATGGATTACCTTGTTAAGGTAAGGCTACCTGCTTCTGGGCTGATGGACTCTTCGAAGCAGGCGGCCCCCCTAGCAGGGGGAAGGGCAGGTCGCGAAGCCTCCACCCAGAGCTCAGGGTCCTGCCAGCGCGGGGCCTGGGGCTTCTGCAGACAAAGGCTTCTTCTCCCGTGACTGCCCTCTGCTTCATGAATGAGTCACGGAAAGGAAGGAAGGGCAGACATCCAAGCGCATCTCTCTAGAGAAAGCTATTAATAATCGTCTTTATTAAGCTTCTATTTGATGTTAGATTTCCCTATCTTCAAAATGCTATCAGACCTGCTTACGAACTAGAATTCTTTCACCTTGCTAGTGTGGGATTTTATTTCATTTTCAGATGTTGCCTCTTTTCTGTCTATGGAGTGCTGCAGAGAATGAGAGATTGTGCTTTAAAATTATAAATTATTATTGAAATTTAAAGCAGTGTGCTTTTGAGCTTGTATATCACTGCTTTATAATTTATTTAGAGGTGTTGAAAAGCCCATATTAAAATTAAAAATGTAATATATAAATTCATCTTCCTTTGTTTATGCCAGTGTTTTATTGCGTACCTGTTCTGAGACAGTCACCGTGCTAGTCGGCGGAAATACCAGAGAGAAACGCATCCACTGTATTTCCCGCTGTTCTTGCCTTACGCTTTCAAACTCTTTATACCTTCTCATATCTGAAAAGTTATAAACAACTTTCAAAATGGGTTCTCCGTCTTTTCTTTTCCGTTTTACATGTATCCCCAGCATCTCAGCTGACACCAGAGACTTCTGTGGTTAATATTTCTCATTAATATCTGTTACCGAAGAATTGCCGCCTCCTTAAACCCTCATCTAAAAAAGTACGTTTATGGGACTAATTTGTTTTTACTTTCATTTAGGTGCACTAATGCAAATTAAAGGCATTAACTGCTCAGGCATGAGAATAATTTATAAAGAAAAAGAAAGGGGAAGGTCTTTCAATGTAAAGTATATGGAATGACTAGAGAAATGGCCCAAGTGAGCCCTACTGGTTTGCTCAATAAGGGTCCTCTCAAATTCCATCTGTCAACATTTGGTCAGTCCTTTTATGGAGGAAGGACATTTCTCCAGCTCCGTATTAATTATTGAACACATCTGCACGTTCATCTAATCCCTACCCGAACACCACTCCAATTAAAACGTACGGAAGTCAGATCCTTGAGTGGTTTTAATCGCAATATGTAGATTATAAGCGGCACCCATCTTTAACCACATAAAAGTATTTTTTTTCCCCTTGGCCTCTGTCTCAGAAGTAATATTGAAGGATAGGGTCAGTTATTGTGGAAGGATTTTTCTCTACCGTGTTGCTGTTTCGAGCGATACTGAGACCTCACTGGTGGGCAAGAGACCAATCAAAATTAATGCAAAAGTACAATTAAGGAGTATTTTCAAGAAATGCGTTTTTATTCTTTTCAAGGGCACGCGGAGATGTGTGTTGCGGGAGAGAGGAGACTGTGGAGCACGCTTTAACGAGGCGAGCGTAATTATATGTCAGCTCCGCAAACGACGCAGTAAATGGGTTTTTCTCTTAAGTAGGTTAAATGTTGTCCTTACAGCGGGTTTACAATAGTCACAAAAACTCCTCTCCCAGAGTCCTCAAAGCTCACCTTGAAATCAGACTGTACCCAAACGGTCTCTCCTTCGCACTAGCAAAATCCGATTTAATGTCGGTGTGCGCATTTCTGTTGGCTAAACATTTACAGGTTCACCCCGGTCAACTACCTGACAAATCTTGTTCATATGCTCAAATTAAAACAATAGACAAAAGCACCAGCAGGAGTTCCACTTTTGTTTGTTTGTTTCCGCCAGAGCGAAAACGTCTTCCCTGTCCACATCCTCTTAAAACCAACGAGCAATTTATTCCCCGTCAGTTCTGGGCAGAACCCCTACTACACGCCCTCAGCACCCTTGTCTTGCAGAAGTGATTATAGTGTCTCCACTAACAAGCTGAGATAACAGAATTGGCCATGTAAACAGGAAATATTATTAAGAAATAAAAAGTCAAAGATGACACCCAGAAATGTCAACTAGGTTAATCACACTTAATTTGAAAGGATGACTATAACTTTTAAGAATGCAGCTCAGCTGGAGTTGGAGCATAGGTTTTTATTTTACTACTTTATAGCCTGCTTCACAACTACTTGGACAAATACAAAACAAGAATTACAGCGCACCATAAGTTATTTTAATACCCTGCATTGGTGCATACTTGCTGTGAAATCCCAAGACTATGATTACGGTTCTCTGTTTGTGTGAAGGTGTCAAGTTCTTTCGAGTGACTACACACTCTAAATTATATATAACTGTTACTTTATAGCTAATAGGCACTAAAATTACTTTAAAACAGAAATGTAAAGTTATATTTTCATCCTTTTTGACAGATAATAAAGCTTATTTATGAGCTACAATTTTTCAAGCATTAAAACATCTCATGTTTACAAAAACATTAAGAGTATTATTACTTGATGTTTGAAGGAGTGAAAAAGAGAAAAGCAAAACCATTGTGAAAACATTTGTCCTGCTCGGTGACTTCTCTATTCTGTCAAAATGTCGTAACTTCACTTATGAGTGTTTCTGGCTTAAATACTTTCAAAATTAAAAATATGTGGAGGTTCAAACGGAGGCCAGTGATTTAAGGTCGCCTCGTTCCGCGGGCTGCTGGCATACGCACGATCTTTAGGAATGTGTTTGAGATGAAGTTCTGACACGTGATAGGTGACGCCTGTTCCTCTTCATCTGCATCCCGAGAAGACATGTTACCTAATTGTCCCACAGCTGTGTCACTGGGTGCCGGGAAATGAGATCTGTTTTTGCTCACAAGCAAAGTTTCTCGCTTCTTTTCTCCTGTGGGACCAGATTGCTTGATAACCCCTTGGGTCTCTGCTTTCGGCAGGCCATTCAGCTACCCACAGAGCCGGAGGAGAGGTGCTGGGGAGGCCAATGATGAGTGAGCGGGGGACCCTAGCACCTGCTCCTTCCCTTGGAAGTTGGCTCATTCCATTGAGCAGGAAACAGAAAGCCAAACCCACCCGAAGCCAAGCCCCTGGCGGTACAATCTGCTCCTTGAACGGGGTGACCCTGAGGAACCTGGCAGGCAGAAGCGATTCCTGGAAGGTGCAGCCCAGAGGGGAGTCCCTGGGAAGTCCTTCCTCCTGGATCCCACGCTGACCTGCTCTGGCTCCTGGGCCAGGGCTGCCTGACTCTGCAGTCAGCCTGGTGGCGGCAGAGCCCAGATGGAGGGTGTCCCCTCGGCGCGGCAGGCTCCGCACCAGCTCTAGGAAAACGCTCGACGAGCAGAAGGGGCCACGCTTGGTCCCTGGCACTGTGAGCAGAATCAGGCTGGGTCCCAGGGCATCCCTGTGGGGAGTCCAAAGCAACCGGACAGGGAAAATACCGTGAAGGGTTCAGAAAGAGTAGGGGTTCCTTCCAGAGGGACCTGAGGAGCATCATTTCAGAGGGCACCCGGGTGGGATTTGGGGCTTCGGGCTGCTCACCATCTCAGCCCTTCCCAGCAGCACCCAGACCACCCTGAGGCAGCGCCTCCTCCCAGGGGTAAAGTCCACGCCCTCCTGGTCTGAGGGAAGCTTGGTGGTGCCTCCTCAGCAGTGGTACCTGTGCCACGTGCGGGGCTCGAGATCTGCGCCCTGACACGCGGCTCTGCAGGGGGCCCAGCAGGAGGCCAGCGAGCAGCGAACACAGGACAAAGTGTTTAGATGTATTTTAAAAGACTAATCTCTGATCCTCCTCCCCAGCCTTCATTAACTATTAATCCGGCTCACGGGCAGGGGAAGGGAAACCCAGCACCTATGTACACAAGGAGGAAATCTCATAGCATCGCACGGTTTGGGAAACAAAACAGGTCGGGAAGACATAAGCTCTGTCGAATCCATTTAGAAGTCGGCCAGAGCACACAGGCACAGGTGTGTGTGTTTGTGTGTCCCCGTGCCCAGGTGTGGGCCCCGAAAAGCAGTGGGCTCCGGGAATACCCATGAACCCAGAAAATCCACAGCCGTTGCTAAGGAGCCCTTTGATTTAACAGTGAGCTTGTGCCAAGAGAACCTGAGAAGTCAGGGAGAAGTGCCAGTCGGGTTAACATGGACATGTTCAATCTACAGTGGCAGATGGACCAGCTCACGTCCCCAGATTCAAGGAGAGAAAACAATGGCATTCTCAGGAGCTGAGGTAACATACTCTATCATTTGTTGACCAGATCCCATGAGGGGCTAATATCTAGGTGTCACAGGCCCAGGTGAAATGTTGCTTGATGCAACCCAGGGCCTTCAGAGTGCAGGGAGGTGAGGCTCCGACCCGAGTCACAGACGCAGATCTCACTCCAACACAGGTCATGAAGTCTGTGCTCGGGAAGACCGCCTCCCTCCTGTCCACGAGGTCTGGAGTCTTAGTTCCTGGCAGTTTTTCCAGCACTTCTTCTTCTTTTTCTTAATAGTTTTTCTTTATTGATTTAGAAAGAGGAAGGGAGAGGGAGAGACAGATAGAAACATCGATGAGAGAGAACATCGACTGGCTGCCTCCTGCATGTCCCCCACTGGGGATCCGGCCCACAACCTGGGCATGTGTCCTGACCGGGAATCAAACCCGGGACCTCTTGGTTCATGGGTCGGCACTCAACCACTGAGCCACACCAGCCGGGCCCACTAGCACTTCTTTTGAGAACAGAAGCCTCATGCTCGTGGGATCTATTCCACGGGGAGTCCACAGGACTGAGTCCTCCCTCACCCCAACACAAGCACAGAGATGAGGGTGACCAAGGCCTCCAGACATCTGCCAGCCTTGTACCAGGTCCTGTGATGGCCAGGGCACCCAAGTAGCTGGTCTGAACCGTCTCCTGGACGTTAGCGCCCCTCGCTCTGAGATGGCCAGTCTGTGACAGATGTGGGAGGGGCCATGTTTTGGGTTAAATGGGGGGAACCTGCCTGAAAAATGAAGCCAACAGAGAAGAAATCAGAACCCAGAGAGGAAAAGGACAAATGGAAAGATTTCCAATGACTTCGGTGCAGTGTCTGATCCAGCCAAACCCCACTACCTCTACCCCGTTAATTGCTTCTACAGGAGGAGTTATAACCCGAGACTTAATCATGCACCCCAACGGCCCTGGCAGAGCGCCCCCTTTCCACGCGTCTCCTCCCGCGTCAGGACTCACAGCTCCAGACCCTTCAGTGACCCAACAGTTAACTCGCCGGCTTCCCCTTCAGATCGCCAACTCGATTTACAGCAATAACCACCAAGAAAAACAAACGTATTTCTTTCTTAAGCAGAGTGGGGGAAAACTTAACTGTAAATAACAAAGGTGTTACCTTTCGTGACAGTTTATCAAATTTATGTTGGTATGAAATGAAATCAGAAGTAAATCAGACCTTAACAGAACGATCACTAACTATGAATCACGGCTGATTTAGGCAGAGAACGCGCGCGCAGAACTGAAGTTCAGGAGGGTTCGTTAGGAGGCGCGCATTTGCACCTTGGTGACGGGGACACGATCGAACCAGAGTCCGGAGTTTTGGAACTTCCGGGGATGTTGACAGTGGAGCTCCCGCCAGGCCTTGGAGCACATGAAATCCCCATTAAATTCCCGGAACTCTGTCCCAGGCAGTACAGTGAGCACCGGCGGGGGTGGGGGGGGGTGGGATTGGCACAGACTCTCCCACACGGAGGACAGGAGACAGTGTATCCTAGTTGGCAATCAACAGACAGTCACAGGAGGACACTGCAGAGAATAAACGGTGCGGGGTTAGGGACACCGACCTCATTCAGAGTTTGGGGTTAAGATTAAGGAAGAGAGCTCAGTTGGGTTTATCCCAAACCTTCCCCCAAACACATGGAGATGCCCCCATGGCTGCGGGTCCTCAGGGCTCACACGCCAAGTGTGTGCGAAGACATGAGTGGCTGCCAACCCAATGTCTGATTCCACAGCTGATTCAAAATCAGGGACCCGCGGGCCACGGCTGCAGGGGGACTACACCGTATGGATCAAAGCGCTGGGCCAGGGACTGGAACCAGTCAGACTTGTACAAGCAAACTTGTGTCCGGGACTAAGCCGCATGGACCCAGTGGGACTCTAAAGGACACTCTTGGAGGCACACGAGGCCTGTTCCCACCTGGCAGAACTGGTTTCCCCTTTGGAGGAAACTGAACTTGGGAACCACAGAGGGATGCATGTATCCCTCATGGATTTGAAAACGGTGAGAGCAGCATCTAATTTTCTTAATAAATCATTCTTATTTCCATGAAAAGGTTCCTTTCACACACACACACCCACACACACACCTATACACACACACGTACAGACACACGCAAACACACACATCCCTCCCGTTTGCTCCTGAGCGTCTCCCTGAGTCTGCCTTTCAGGATCCTTCTCTTTAGGCTACAACCCCAGCTGCCGTCACCTGTCCTCTGGGGTCCACTTTCTGATTGTACCTTCAGTTGTGCGAGCTCCCCTGCACCTGCTGCCCCAGTCTGTCCCCTCCTCATGGCCCGATGCCCTGGTCTGCACCCGGTACCGAGGCAGGGCTGGAGCACGCCCTGCAAGGTGGGGATGTGGTCGACCGTCCTCCTCCCACGCCCGCCGACACGCAGCAGCTCAGATCTAAGCCGCCCTGTGGCTGAAGCTCAGAGCCGTGGCCGACGCGACCGGGATCGCGCTCGGCTCCGCTCGCCCCAGCGCGACACCCTGACCTTGTGCTCCATGCTAAACATCATGATGGGGGTGGCTTCTGTCCCTACAACAAGATAAAGTATAGGATGCGGGCTCCAGGTCCTGCTCTCTGTCCCGGAAGCCCCTGAAAGTGGAACTGGTTGTCCTTCCCTGCGCCCTGCTGAGTCCGCGCGCGCAGACTGGAGGGGCGGGGGAGTGGAGAGCCACCCGATGCTTCCGAGCAGAGTGCACTGAGGAGGCGGTGACGGTCAGCCCACGTCAGGCCCACAGGTGTCCACGTGTCCCACGGCTGTGACACAGCCACCGACCCAAACCTCCCGGGGGCCCTGGGGACCTCTCGGACTTTTCTGCTAAGCATGGGACAGTCTCATGTACCCACCGGCATCAGCACAGCCTTTCTCTGGACTAGATTCTGTTGGGAGGCGATGAGTTTTGAGGTTTAGTGAAAGCCCAAAAACTGATAGGGAAGACGTCCAATGGCTGCTTAACGAGATTGAGACAGTGTCAGAGAATCTTGTTCATCCAAGTTGCTTCTGCAAATGGCCTCGAGAAAGAAACCGATGTCTTTGTCCAGAAACCAGACCCATTTCTTCCAAACGTACTGGAGACCAAACCGGACACAATGAAGGTGAACCTTTTCTGAGTGGGGTCAGAGGCAGACACACTGGCCTTGCTAGTTGACTAAGACCATGACTCCACTGGGCGTGGACACCCAGGCAAGGCTTCCTCTGTGTGGCTCAGACACCTGTCACTCAGGTCCCTGTTGCCGTCATCCTCAGTCCTACCCAGCCATAGCTCAGGCCGTTTCTCCAGTGGGTGCCTGAGCTCGTCACTCCACTGCAGCTGGTCCCGACACACGGCTCTGAACCGAGCCAGAGCAGACCGAGTCCTGATGGAAAGGAAATGGCGTCGGCTCTCGGAGGGTATCACGTCAGTTCTTTCCGTACATCTCAAGGCGTGTGAATAAAGGTCCGCCCGGCGCATCCTAGGCGCTCCATCAAGCAACGTGCAAAGCTTTTAAAATAAAGTTACAAATATCTTAAGCAGAAAGAATAAAAACTGACCTAGTCTGAGATACTGTTTTGGAAACTTTAAAATAGTATCGCATTAGCCAAAAAGCCAGCCTTTCCCTGGAGAGTGGGGGGGGGGGGGGGGCACAACTGGCTGCTCTTCAGACTTGTTAGCATTTGGAGAGGTTTCTGTGAGAAGCATGCATTTTGTCAATAAAATAAAGCATTAAAATAAATTGCAAAAACTCATAAATTTAAAAACGATGAAGCTGAGACTCGGTCCACTTGAAGCAAACTTCCAGCAACTCTGAGGCAATGATGCACCCCCAGGGTGTGATTTCTAGGCTAACAGTGATCTTATCTGCTTATCATCTGGTCAAGTTGAGTGCAAGAACGTTTCTCCAAACACAGTAGGTGTGTGTCTAGGAAGCATGTTCCCGGTGTCACTGTAGTGTGTGATGGCTTCGTATGTGAAAATGTTGACTGCAGTCAGAGTGCAGTGTTTAGGGTGCATTCCACCTACACCTCGTCCTGGCAAGGGGGGGCGGTGTTCGTCTTCTTCTTCCAAGGCCGGGCATGGCATGCTGAGCTGAACCCAAGGAGTAATAAAGGAAGATGACCATCTCGGAACAAACCAGCCTCCCCCATCAATTAAATAAACCAGCTGCTAAATATCTTGTTTGATGCAGAAATAAAAAGGAATATGGAGCCCAGCAGTGTGGCTCAGTGGTTGAGTGTCGACCCATGCACCAAGAGGTCACCGGTTCGATTCCCAGTCAGGGCACATGCCCAGATTGTGGGCCCGATCCCCAGTGAGGGGCATGCAGGAGGCGGCCAATCAATGTGCTCTCTCATCATTGTTTCTATCTCTCTCTCTCTCCCTCTCACTTCCTCTCTCTCTAAAATCAATAATGGAAAAAAAATTTAAGAAAAAAAGAATATGTAACTCAAAACATAGCCAACCATGTGCCCGACTGTACCTTACATGACGTGCTATCGCCGGAAAGTTGGTCAAGTCTCTCGAGTTAAAGGCCCGTATTTCCCAAACCCCGGAGGCCCACAGCCAGGGTAAGCGTGCCACCCTCCCAGAGGGGCGTTCTCGGGGAGCTTCCGGTGGTTGACACAGGTGAAATCTTTTAGATCAGCAGTGACATTCAGGTGACATCCTGCTGACATCACAGGTAACATTCTTCACAGGCCGTGGAATTTACGGACGCAGTCATGGAATTTACAGAGGAAGTCAACCGAGCCTGGGAGATTTCACGGCGACCGGCCGGGCATGCTCCTCTAGGGTGAGTTAGTATTCCCACAGAATATTAATGTAGTGACATGAAATGAACAAAACACACCATAATTATGCCAATTACCCAGTTTGAGGAAAATCTTCAAGGTGCTACAACCGCTAATGAGACCCTTTCGCAGCCGGCCGTGGGACACAGGCGTCCAGGGCAGCCCGGGGAGGCAGTGTCCCCACAGGACCCCGTCGCAGGGCTCGAAGCCACCTTGCTCCTGGACACTCTTCTGGCTCCTCCTCCAGCCTGGGGTGCCACATCCAAGAAGAGCCACAGTCCTGGGAATCGCAGAAGCTGAGCCCCGGTGGAGTTGGGGGCACAGGTGGAGGCCAGCGAGGTGGACATGGGGACGAGCGAGGAGACCCCTGGAGATGCCGCTCTTGTTGGCCAGACTCCCAGCTCTACGAGTGGAAGCCACTGGATCGCTGAGAGGCCGGAGCATACGTAACTCTTTGGTTAGAGTTTGTTTTTGTCATTGTTGTTTGTTTTTCCTTCACGTTTTTCACTTAACAAAGAATCCACTAGGGAACCAATGGATCGAATACGGCACATGCCTTATTCTATAGCCGGGTAGGGATTTGCCTCAAAGATGCAGAACTCAAGTTCATTAATCCTCGACCTACGTTCTCTTTACAAAGGACAGTGGAGAACCCGGGCCTACAAGCATCCGTGTTTCGTAACTATGGGCTGTGCGCTGACAAGTGAAAACGAGCAGTTAACACTTAGCCTCCGTCCTGTTAATGTATGATAACATGAATTATTTGGGGCCTGAGCCTGCGCGGGACGGGCTCACTGGCAAAGCAGTGACATGCGAAGCGACTGTGGGAGACCATTTGCTCTGTGTGCAATTCACACTTGTCACCGGCGTGGCCCGTCATGCCAACATTCAGGCAAGGACTTCTCTTAAGGTCACCTCATTAGTCAAAAGGCCATCGGAGCTTCCAGAGGAAGGGAGTCTGGGGGATGCAGCCCGGCTCCCTGGGAGGGTCGTGAGAAGTAGCTCTTCATTTGCAGATGGAACTTTTCAGCAGAAGCAAACCAAGAGGCAGGGGGAATCGTCTGGAAAACGGCTCGGTTACCCCGAGCCGGCGCTAAGGGTACAGTGGGCTGAACCACTGGCACTAAAGCTGGATGCCGCGAATGTATGCAGCTGCCCAAAGCAGGCATTTCTAGGGCAAAATGGGAGACGAGAAATTTAAATTCACGGAGCACGAGTTTTCAGAATTGGAAACAAACCCTGGCCACGCTCCCTGGGACAGCGCTTCTCCTTAGCGGGAAGAAGGCCCTGGTGGAGGCCGATGAGACAGGCGGGAAGGGCATTCCTCGCTCCACGGCAAGTGCCAGAGACAGGGACCCATCCGGGTCGAGCAGAGCACCTGTCGCGGGAGTTTGTGCGTTGCCGATTCCCCCCGCCGAGTGCTGTGCTCATAGCCCGGTGAACGCCCTCGGAGCACTGGACGGTCAGAACGAGCAGAGAGCGGACAGCCTCCCAGAAGCCCGTGGGCGTGCGTTCCCCGGGGCCCTTCCGGTGCCACAGACAAGCCATTCAAGGGAGCGTGTGGCCGGGGATGATTCTTCCCTCCAGGTCCCTTGATTGAAGTGGACCACTTAGCATATCTTGGGTGAAAAATGACAAGCACCCTTGGAACAAGTCCCTTTCCTAAAGGAAAGTGTCGTCAGAAACATGGGCTCATTGAAATGCCTTCTCTTTGTCTTCCCCTTGCTGACACAGGACAGTGGGCTGCACTCAGGTGTCCCCGAGCTGCGGTGCACCAGACAGCCCTCGTCACGCCCGGGGAAGTGGAGATGAAACCAGCAATGCCGAGACCACAGGCCTCTGGGCCAGGGGCAGAGGGGGCTCGTGGGCATGTGCACTCGCCGCCATGGCCCCCTCCCACCCCGGCCCTACAAGGGGGTCAGAGGCTCCAATGAGGCTCTCTATAGAAAACGGAAGGGAACTGTTGGCACAGCTGGACACTTCACACAACAGGCACAGGACACGGTGTGACACCCCTTCAGCCCCCTGTTTGTCCCACCTGATACAAATCCCGGTATGTCATTGCCTATTAAGCAGCCGCTCGCGAGGACATAGTCTCCGTGCTCCCCGGCTGCGTTGCGCTCCTTTTGAGGTGGGGAGAGTGATTTCCTTAAACTCTGCTGCAAAATATATGCAGAATTTGTTTTCCCAGGGACGCCTAACAAGGTACCTCTTAAGTCTAGATGTGTAAAAAATTGCCCTTTTCACAGCTGATAAAACACAAATTAATCCTAGAGGATTCAATATGTGCCTATTTATTACTTTCAGATCTGAACGCACCACAGCAATTAATACGGCTTCCGTCAGCCCGCGAGAAAATCAGAAACTTTGCCTTTGAAACTAGAAATCCATGCCAGGTTGACCCCGTTTGAAATGCCTCCCCCCTGTGTGCGCATGGGCACGTTTGCCCGCAAAGGTGCCACCACAGGTGTGGCTGGCTGCCCTTTGGAAGGTCACAATGGCCACGTGCCTCTGTAGTTACAACAGTGCTTCTAGGGTCGGTTTGCATTCCAAATGCTTTAAATTACAGTGTCTTCGGGGGATGGAATAATGTTGTTTGTATGCAATTGCAAGTTCAGTTTATTATGAGAAATGAAAACATTTTAAAAATTAAAGAAACATTTTTCCTTTGTGTTCACAGTTCCTCGTGTTGGTTTAACCCCCACACTTAACCTCCAGGGTTCATTTTATAAACCCGCTTTCGTTCATTTTTGCACGCACGCCGACTTAACCCTTGGGTCCCCGGCTCTTTTTTTATTTATTTTTTGCATGCCGGGTAAACGAAGACTTTTGAGCGCAAATGTGCATTTCCGCCGCGTCCCGGGAGAGAGCAGACCTGGGTAATTACTTTTGCAGACATGCGAGTGTTCCTTACTTCCTCATCCAGCCTTCTTAGAAAGCCACTTCTGTCTGGTCTCGCCCTTATTTATTTGGCACACGCATTTCAGTTTTCCCGATAAATTCGAAGCGTCTGAGGCCGTAACAACATATAACCTAAGCCAGAGTGAAGTTTAAATCTGTATGATAAATTTATCCAACCCCATTCCTCAGTGTTGATACCTAGCGCTTTGCAGAATGAGCTCCACTTCCTTTTTTTTAAATTTGGGACTCAAATTTTTAGTCTAAAACTAAAAGGATCATTTCATTTTTTTTCTTCCAAAAGAAACCCTTCTAATTACCCCAGCCTATATTCTTTAAGTGCATTATAATCGGGCAGGTTTTATTCACATTTTTTTTCAAGGATAGGATGTCTAAGAGTCTGCTTTTGTGTATCCATCAGCAAAAGTCTATATAATTTCCTGTAATGGTCTTGGTTTGTTTACCGTTTCGGAGTCATATTTGTTTAGGCTACAAGAACGCCTCTGTGGAGTTGAGGAGCGCAGCCCCCTCTCTCTGAGAATTACGTCGCCTCTCCGTCCCATTGCAGCTCATGGAGTTCTTTTGACAGACAGCATGAACAAATCTGCATAAGGAAAAGTAAGTGACAGCTGGGGTCAGACTCCCTTTGTTTAATGACACTGCCAGTTACACATTTTGAATTGTTTAAATATGAGTCTACTGCTTCCACAATCATCATTCCACTGGTTCCACTTTTCATACCCAACAGCCAGGAAACTGACACGTAATTACACACTTGCTGATGGTATCGCCGGTGCCGATAATTAAAACTGCCACCCGAGGGTTGCGATTGCTAGTCTACAGCTGGGATGTTGTCAGGAGGCAGCCACTCCAGCAGCTTTTAACGCCATGTCCTTACAGGTGGACCTCAGGTCCCAGCGCTGGAGGGACCGGCCGGCCTCCGCACATCATTTGCGACGTCTCGCACAAATGAAGAAAATCTATTAACAATCCAATAAGTGAAATACAAACACGATGACCCAAGGGTTAAACTGTCTGCGTGGACTCGGGAGTTGGATCTATTAGGCATTGTTCTTTTCCCCCCCTTTTGTGCTGTATTTACTGAAAAGATCATCCCACCTCTGAGTATAGCTTTGAGTTTCGCCGAAGTTAGAGATGGCGCAGAGAATGGTAGCTCAGCTCTCTGCTGGATTCCGTGCCTGTATCTGAATAAAGAAATAGAGCCGACCCTGGGATAAAGAAATCTTTAAAGCGTTACAAGTTTGTTAATGAAAAGTAGATTTCATTTGGGGGGAGGAAATGAGATTGGGGAGACAGAGACAGGAGTGGGGACACGGGGACCTCCTGGAACAGCAGTGCAAGCCCCACACTCTGCCCAAGAAAGTGGTCATGCTGATGGCATGACACCTGGTTACCTCTGACATCCCACTTCCTCCTTCGTCCGTGCAAGGGCACGCAGAGGGGGCAGGGCGCGGAGAGTTGCTAAAATAATCCAAATAGGGCAGGCAGGGTATGCAAAAAAGACAGGAGCCATCATGAGTAGGCATTTATGAATGCCACACATTAAAATATTAGAAAAAGTTAGCTGGAAAAGTTAAAGCTGCCATGGACAAGTGATAATCCAAATTTTAATAGGCCCCGACAGCATGACAGAGCGGCTTTGCCTGGAATGAACTATATTTATTCAATTCAAAAATGAGCAATTTATTCACTGCGTTGGGGCAGACTTTACCATCGGTGTGGGTCTCTGTCTTTTCGGGACTGCCTGCCTTTCAGACTAGCCTCCCGTCCTGCTGCCTGAGAGGAAGGCAGACCTCGGCTGTGCATGGGCGGAGCTCAGGGCAGAATTAAATCTGCTCGCGCGCAGGGAGAGGTTCAGAAAGCATGTACTGTATGTGTGCTCTGTGCCCGCCCCAAGAGTTCCACCCACGTATCTCTTCTCCAGATGTCCCTGCCACCATCTCTCAATCTTGTTCATTCCAAGTCCCTGACCTACAGTGAGAGTGAATAGTGAACAGGACTCCGCGACACACACACATTATGGAAATTAAATCTGGGACAGATGACTTCCATCAAGCATCCCAAAATAGGCAAGAGCCATTAAAAAGCAAAACGAGAACTATCTGAACACGGAGTGTTATTGGCCCACCAGTCCACACGTCGGTAGCATCCCGTGCCTTGGACGGAACTTTCCTGATTGGTGGCCTGGGGGCATCACAGGAGAAGAAACCAAAAGACAATGCAGCACTCATGACTGTAGCTCTCCCGAAGAACCACACTCGCCCTGAGAAACTTGTAAGTCTGGCCACCAGCTACTGACGAACCATGCGGTTGGGGAACGAGCAGAAGAAGCTGTTAGTGAAATTCCTGTATATCACTCCTCAATGTCACATCAATGGCAGTTAGGATCACGTGCGCCAGCCAGCAGGTGTCTTGCACTGGATGGGCAAAGCCTCTTTCTGTGCGGAGCCCACACCAGGAGACCTGCCCCGTGACGGCGGTCCGGGCTCCACTCCACACGCCACTGACGACAGCCAGCAGGGACATCTTGAGGAGACTTTACTTAGTCATTACCTTGACATCAGCGCAATAGCCGCCACACCGGGGAGGGAGTGCGGGAGCCGCCCCACTAGAGGGAACAAGACGTCCCGTCGGAACCCTGACGCAGGCACACCCTTCCACGTTTGGGAAGTCGGGGCCCCCTGGTGTTGACTCAGGGTTGAAGAAAATAATACAGGGTGGGAATCTTACCAAATCGCAGAAGAAAATGATGAGTGTCATGCTAGGAAGTGGACAGCAGGGTCCTGTTTCCCCACATCCTGGGACAGGGAGTTCCACACATGAGATTTCGAAAGGAAAGGTGAAATAGAAACTTCCCTTCATGACATTAAAATGCCATTAAAGAACATGGTCTGTTTTTAATAGTCTTATCAAATGACCACCTACCCGACGCAGACTGTCAATGTTTTGAATAGGTCAAGCCTATCACTTTAGGACTAAAATACCACATATTTGATACTAAGGGGGAAAAAAGTGTAAAAATTCCTCAATGAGACCAGACTGTAAGATAAAAGGCTTGTATGTCAGAAATTTGAGTCTTTCCAAACACTTGACATTTGATCACACCACGTGTAAAAGAAATCGGTGACGTGTGTTAGGGTGCGTATTTTAAAACCTCATGTAAGTATGGGAACAACATGATAAAATACTTCTTAGATCCAAAGGCAGCCGTACATTGGGTCTTGCCGTTATTTTCCCAGATGGGAATGTTCCATCTTTGACTTGCAGGTGACAGGCTCGTCACCCAGCCACTAGGGACTCAGGAGCCCTCAGTGAGCCCTTTCTGCAACTGTTGGATCTATGTTCCACCTGGTGCCCAGGACTGCGGTCAAGGTCATCAAAGCCGTTGAGATCATTGGCCCATGTTACAAATGGAGGCGCTGATACAACCGCATCCTAGGCAGGAACAATCACAACGCTTTCCCAACGACTGCAATTGTAGGTCAGGCCTTGATCATTCACAGTTTTAGAGGATGAGATTAGCAGTTGTCTGAGGGTTGGCCCAGGGGAAGGCTTGGCTGTCACTACCAAACAGAGGTGCCTCCGTCAGTACCGCCAGTCACTGCTGCACACGTCGTAAGTGTGCTTGTTAAAAAGAAAACAATGTGTACAAATGATACTGGGATGCATTTTCTCCTTTACCGAAATTCCAGCGCCATAGCCTCTGTACCTTGAATTGGGTCAGTTCTGTGCACTGGAAATTCCAGTCCTTCTGAGTCTTAAACAATCAAAAAACAAAGACGGGCCCCAATGCCCACGTTTAAGTCACTCTCTAGATTCGGCTGAGCGAAAACTACACGTGACTAGGCATTTGGGAATTTCACGGGCTTTTGTCTTTCCATCTGGCAGTCAAAGTGGCCACCCAGCCAAACCGGAGAGTTGCAGGGGAGAAGCGAGGCAGAGAAGAAGGAAGCACAGAGAGCCAGAATAGAGCTGCGATACCTGTGTTTGGTGTGCTGAGGACCCCTTCTGCAGGACCCCACAGGTCGCTGTCTCTGGGTCCCATCCAGCCAGCAGCCCTGGTGACCTCTGAGGTGCACGGTGCCACAAAGGCCACCACCTGCCACCTTCCTCCTCAGTCAGCCTAGCGATGGTGGGCCCCCTAATAACGACCTCATGTGTGAAAAATTAACAACAATAAACCAACAACATCCAAAGCCCTGTTCATGTAGGAAAGCAGGCAATGAGGAAAGGGGAAGGAGGCATAGCCCTTGACTGGTGAATCTCCTCAAGGTCATGTCCCTCCCCCTCCATCCTGAGCCCCTGGGCTGCTGCTGGGTCCCCACAGCCCACAGCCTGACTCAGCTGTCCTCAGCTGGGCAGCGCAGTGGGCCATGCTGTGCCAGACCGGGTTAGGAGCTGATTCAATGATATGGACTATTGTCCAAGACCTTCAGGGTCAGGGTAGCAGTTCTGCACTTGGTGCTCATTGTAAATTTCTCACCTTGTCTATTTCCCCCAGCTTCTTATTCTGAAAAATTTCAAATGTCAAGAAAAGTTGAGCCCGCCCAGTGTGGCTCAGTGGTTGAGTGTTGACCCAGGCACTAAGAGGTCGCCAGTTCAATTCCTGGTCAGGGCACATGCCCAGGTTGTGGGCCAAATCCCCAGTGGGGGGCGTGCAGGAAGCGGCCCATCGATGTTCTCTCTTATCCATGTTTCTGTCTCTCTAAAGTCAATAAAGCAAAGAAAATTAAAAGAAAAGTTGAAAGGATACAAGGACCTCAAAGAATTTACTCTGAATCTCTGCCTTAAGAGAATAAGAGACAAACCCCTAACTTGGAGAAAATATTTGTGAATCATGTGTCTGATGAAGTACTTATATCCAGGTTATACAAACAATGCTCAAAGCTCAAAGGTAAGGAAACAGACAACTCACTAGAAATGGGTAAAACTTGGACACCTCACCAAGGTCATACAAATGGCAATAAACACAGGAAGAGATAGTCAACATGATCGGCCCTCCGGGGAAAGCACATTACGACTACTGTCCAGCCACTCGAGTGGCCGACATGGACAATACTGATACCGCCCAGTGCTGGCGAGAATGCGGATCAACAGGAACTCCCACTCGCGGCTGGTGGGAACGCAACGTGGCCATCAGTTTGGAGAACAGTTTGACAGCTTTTGATGCAGTTAAACATACACTTCCCATATGAATGCAGCACTCTCAGTCCTAGGCTTTTACCCCCAAAAAATGAAAATTGATGTCCAGACACAAAAAAAATCTGTCCCCGAATGCTTGTCGCACTTTTATTTACAATCGCTCAACACTAGAAGCAACTCAACTCGGAAACACACTTGGTTTATCCATCCAAGAAGAAGGACCCAGCCACCGATCCACCAACAACGTGGGTGGGTCCAGTGACAGTGACAGAAGCCAGACCCAAAGGCCACATCATGCAAGGTCCCACCGGAGTGACATCCCAGAAAAGGCAGAGCTGCAGGGATGATGGCCGGGAGTTGAGGGACAGGAAGTGATTTCAGGCAAAAGTGCAGCACAGGGACGGGGGAGGGGGTACGGAGCAGGTCTGAATCGTGACCGTGGTGGGCACAGGACGCTCAGCACTCACAGAACTCAAGACCACAGGAAAGAGTTTCAAGGGAAACTCACTGCATGTGAGTTTCAAGGGAAATAAATGACGCTTTGGAAATCGTCGGCATCAACAGAGCTGCCAGAAGTTCGTTCCGGCCACACTGGGAAGGACGATCACAGTACTAGGGAGTCACGTTTTCCACACTGAAATGATATTAGTAATTCAGGCAAACACTAGCTGAGACAATGGAAAAAGATAGGAGTACCTGCCTCCAGTCAGATCCTACCCATCCTCATCCACCCGCCCCCCAGCACATGCTCAGTCTCCTGATTAACTTACTTTGAAGCATATACTATTTTCTGATGACAACGGCAATCTGTATTCACTAGAGGAAAGAATAAAAACAGAAAGACACAAACAATGCCCACTGTACCATTTCAACCTAACCCGACCTATCGTTTTCATTTTTAAAGTATTCGTCTTTTTCTTAGATCAAGGTATCGTTAATCTTACTACTCATGGAACACTGACGCTCACTCGCCACACATGGAAGGAATCTCTAAGATGAGCATGACGAAAAGAGAGCAATTGAACTACGTACATTTTATAAGATTAAACTTAAAAAGTGAAATGCAGGTAACGATACCTCTCATCAGTTTACCTAAAACACATACTTGGAAGTGACCTCCTCAATGAGAAGGATGGACTTCTCCACGGTCAGAGATGAATGGAGGGCAGCTTGGTCTTCGTGGGTCCTCGGAGTGCGGGCGCCACCCCACCCAGTTCTGTGCAGCGGGCCAGGGACCAGGTCTGCCCGTCTGAGGCTGTGGTACGTCCTCAGGCCTGGCGGCTGCTGCTGGCCCAAGGACCCCGTTTTGAGAATCGCAGCTTCCAGCTGGGCGGTCTTCCAGGTGACTCTGGTTTTCATTCTGATACAAGAACACCCATCTTCACCTTCTCAAGAGCAGTTAGCCCTCTCGCCTTGGTGACCTTGGAAAGCAAGAGTGGATTCTCAGACTTCGGGTTCACGGCACAGCCTGCAGGGTGTGCTCTTCAGAATGAAGATTTCTCCACGTCCCGGAGGTGCTCAGAGTGTGTTCTTTGTCCACTCAGCACTCCCATCAGGGTGGGGAAAACACTGACAAACACCTGTTATCAAGTCTCTCGAGTGTGTCTTTATATGTTCAAAACCGTTTCAGTGGCTCTCAGATGAGTTCATCACCGGGTCATCTAAACAAGGAAAAGAATCCCGTGTGGCCGCCGGGGCAGGAGCCCCTCCAGCCTCCCAGCCACCCAGCCACCAGCTTCTCCTGCCCTGCACGTGGAATACTGATGTCAGCTCAAGCCGCCTTCTCGGGATGAATGTAGGTTGTTCGAATGAGCTAATACGTCTGCAAGATATGCTAATTTGCCAAGCTGGCTGTAATCATGCATGCAATCTCACAGTTTGGAGATTTCTTCCAGAAAGCTCTTGGAATCCAAATAGAGTGAGGACTTTCTCAAGCAAAAGCCAAGAGGCATCTGTGTGAACCAGGAGTGAGCTGTCTCTGGTGTGTGCCTCTCGACAGTTGCCTTATTTTCCCTTGCCTGTCAGTCCAACAGCTTTGTTTCGCTCTGCACTCAAGCCCCTGCCCCTACCTGGGGTTTCCCTGTGCATGCTTCAGGGACAGGTGTCATGTCCAAAGTGTCCATTCTGCATCTGGGCTGTCGGCTGGGGGCCTGGGACCCTGCATGTGCCCACGTTTTCCTCATCCCAACTGATAATCACCAAAACACCATTGGCCAGATAAGCTCATCACACATGCTTTCCTAAATTCATTAAACAGTTATAATAATTAAAATATTTTTTAAACATCATCAGTGGTAAGCCCAAAGCCCTCACAGTATTATATTTAAATGTATGTGCTTCCCGAATACGTTCAAGAAAATTATCTAGGAGTGACCAAGGTCACAGACAAATTAAGATGACCCCAGGAGAAACCTATTTGTCATTATCATCTTATAAGAAAGAATTTTCTGAGCCCGTATTTAATAAATATGTTTATTTTCACATTTATTTTTTTAAATATTTGGTCTCTGCATTCTGTTGTTCATTCTGAGTGAAGAATGATGATGGATGGATGGGTAGATGGATGGACAGATGTATGGATTAAAGAATGGATGGATGGATGATGAAAGGATTATGTGGGTGGATGGATAAATAGATGAGTAGATGAGTGGACAGATGGATGGATAGGTGGATGGGTGAATGTGGATCAGTGGATGGATGGATGGATGGATGGATGGATGGATGGATGATGGATGGATGGATAGTGGATGAATGTGGATGGATAGATGGTGGAAATATTATGTGGTGGATAGACAGATGGGTGGATAGAGGGATGGATGTGGATGGATGGATGGATGGATGGATGATGGATGGATGGATGGATGATGGATGGATGGATGGATGGATGGATGGATGGATGGTGGATGAATGTGAATGGATGGATGATGGAACAATTATGTGAGTAGATGGACAGATGGGTGGATAGAAGGATGGATAAATGGAGGGATGGATGGATGATGGATGGATGGATGGATGGATGGATAGTGGATGAGTGTGGATGGATGGATGATGGAAGGATTATGTAGTGGATAGAGAGATGGGTGGATAGATGAATGGATGTGGATGGATGGATGGATGGATGGATGATGGATGGATGGATGGATGATGGATGGATGGATGGATGGATGGATAGTGGATGAATGTCGATGGATGGATGATGGAAGGATTATGTGGTGGATAGACAGATGGGTGGATAGATGAATGGATGTGGATGGATGTGGATGGATGGATGGATGGATGGATGGGTAATGCATGATAAAGCAGAATCATCATTAGATCTGGAAACATACCTGCCTCTCCTGCTCAGCAATTGTGTTACCTTGTTCAAGTCACCTTATTGCTCTGAGCTTCAGTTATTCCAACTTATCAAAAAATGCTACCCCACTCACTCTTCGAGGTTACTGTGAGAACCATGCTAAGTAATAAAAAGGAAGAGATCATTATTATATAAATGTATCCATTGGTTCAATTCCTTTTTGATTTTGTTTTATTTGAACTTTGACTGATGTGAACTAGGCTTTGTCCAACTTAAGCTAATGGTTCATCAGGACATTTAACCCAAGTCACTGACTGACGTGACAATTTACAGAAAGGATCAGCCCCAAGGCAACAGCAGCAGCAGCATGTCAAGAGGATACCCTATGTTCCAGGCCTTGTTCAAAGGGCTTACCTTGTATTGACTCATTCAGCTCACAAACAACCCACGAGGTAGGTACTATTATGGAACCCATTTCCATGAAGAAACGGAGACACAGCAAGACTAAGAATTCGCCTTGGTTGCATGGTTGGTAAGTGCCACGGCCATCTGGTGGCCATGCCATGGGACCCTCGGTGCCCCTTCAGAGTCCCAGGCCTGCAGCACATGAGCCACCCAGCTCCTCGGACTGCACGAACTTCTCCTCTGTGAACCGGGCATAGTGATACTATCTCTTACATGATTTTTTGGAGAAAATGAGATGATACATGTGACTTGATTAGCACTTCACCGAGCACATAGTAAGAATTTTGAAGTGTTGGACTTTTTAAAAATAGTTATGACAGACCACTCTGAGTCAACTAAATGACCAGACACAGGCAAACCACACGCGTGGACATCCACACAGCTCACCTGTTCTTGAATCTGTGTGCACGTGGGATGTGAGTGTGTGTGCACGTGTGTGCGTGTGAATGCGGGGCCCACGCACTTTCCTTCGGCTGAGGGGCGCCCGTGATGAGCTGGTCAAGAAGAAGCTTGGAGCTCAAACAGTGCAGACCCACTTCTGTCAGGAATGGAGCTGGAACGGGCTCCGTGTTCAGAGACCACTTACGAATGCTGCAGACTTTCGAGCGAGGGCCTGAAGGAGGCATTCTGACCCCGTCTCTGAGCACTGCTTTGCCACATTCCCACACAGTTCTTGGGTGACTTCACTGGAGACAAATAGTCACAATGAGCCAAATTGTTCCCTTCCCGGTCTTCTCCCGGAGGACGGATGGCTCCCCTCCCAAGGCCGTGCTGTTGATGTCCCCACCCAGCAGTGGGTGGATCCCGAGCCCCACCCGGATGACCGCCCCACACCCAGGCCAGCACAGGGAAGGTCTGGCCGTCTGTTCCCGTCGCTGGTGTGCGGTGGGCAATCCCATTGCAACCCCAGCTTCTTCAAGCTGCATTGGCTCACATACCGGTTTTCTATTCTGCTATGATAACGTACACGGACTTCATGATCCACCCACACAAATGTATTACTTCACATCCCTGTAGGTCGGGCCTGGCCCTGGGCTAAAATCGCACTCAGCAGGGCTGCTCTCTTTCGGGGGGCTCCAGGGGGATCGGTTCTGGCCTTGCCCAGTCCCGAGGAGCCGCAGTCCTGGGTGCTGGGTCCCCCCACCTTCAAGGCCAGCAGGTGCGTTGGGTCCTTCTCACACCCCGTCACGCTGACCAGCTCCTCCACCTCCCTCTCCTACCTGTGCGGACCTCGTGCCGACGGGGCCACCGCATATTCCAGGGCTGCTCTCTGTCGGGGGGCTTCAGGGGGATCGGTTCTGGCCTTGCCCAGTCCCGAGGAGCCGCAGTCCTGGGTGCTGGGTCCCCCCACCTTCAAGGCCAGCAGGTGCGTTGGGTCCTTCTCACACCCCGTCACGCTGACCAGCTCCTCCGCCTCCCTCTCCTACCTGTGCGGACCTCGTGCCGACGGGGCCACCGCATATTCCAGGGCCGTCCCCCGGTTCCCCGCCCCACGTGACAGCATGCTCTCGGGGTTCAGGGACTAGGATGGGGACCTTTCGGGGGCCACTTCGCTGCCGACTAGAATTCACCACCTGTCACTCTCCTTCCACGACTCTGCCTTGGGAGAGAGGTCTGTTCGCCAGGGAAGCGTCTCACACATGAGCAGCAGGTAACAAAGCAGGTTTCAGATAGTACCTCTTCCCCATGCCCCCGCTCCCCCAGAGGGACAGAGTGCCGCCTCTGGTGGCACCTGGAACCACGTCCTGATCCGAAGGACTGTCCCTGGCTGTACCCTCAGGAGTGGGAGGAGCTTCTGAGACAGTAGGCGGGTCTTCAAGTGTGTGCGGTGAATTCAGAGCCTGCTGACTCCACCCATCACTGAAGCATCAGTCCTGCCACCAGCCTAACCGAACCGCCACCAGCCTAACCGAACCGCCACCGCACTCTTTCTGCATGCTGGTGGGGGTGCGACAGTCTGGTAAGGAGAGAGCTGTCCGAGCCCCAGAGAATCCATGACGCAGCCTGTGAGAGACGGGAACTGGTTGGAAAAGGCACAAGGTGCCTCTACCCCTCCTCAGCCTTCTCTGTAGGTCAGCAGATTTAACCCCATGAGACGGCAGGTGAGGACACCCTACCTGTTATTAACTGCTGGCTTAATCCTCTCCTTCCCACGGCCTGAAGCCATAGCTAAGATCACCTGGAACCTGTGTTGAGACATTCCTAGAGATGGCCGGGCTGGGGAGCGCAGCCGGCTAGAGCATCCTCCGGAGACGCTGAGGTCGCTGGTTCTATCTGTGGTCAGGACACACACAAGAAGCAACCAGTGAATCAGTGGAACAGCAAATCCATGTTCTCTGTGTGTGTCTTTTTCTTCCTCTCTCCCTCTTCCTCTTTCTCTCTCAAAAAAAAAAAAATCAATACATTAAAAAAAAGATATTCGTTAAAATGAACAGAGTGGCCAACCCTTTGTTCACTTAGGCCCCAGTAAGGCCAAATGATGCCAAGAAGAGCAAGAAATGGTCACGGAGACATCTCAGCACAGAGGACCGCAGTGTTCCGTGGAACTAGCCGTGGTAAGAGCGAGATCCCGGTAGGAATGCAGCCTCCGGCAAGTCTCCTGGTGCACAGAATGGAGACACTAATACCCAGCTAGTAGGGCTGTTGTGAAGATTAAACTGAATGATAGCAGATGCAAAGCCATCATCACCTAGTAGGTATCCATTAAACGTTCGTTTTCTCTGCCTCCAGCAGTTACTCGCAAATTATCAGCATTTGCTGAGTCCTGAAATACCAGCAAGTTACTCACAACAAATCATTATACACACCATGCTCACGCTGGCTGTAACTTCTTTCTAATTTTAGCAAAAGCATGTCAGAACCACTCAGGGACATATGGGTTTTACAACAGGAGTTTTTGAACTGGGCAGAGTTCCATCCCTGTGCCCCACCCACCAGGCAACCGGACTTCGCTGCACTTTGTCAACGTCGCTCGAGCGAAAAGAGGGGAAATCAGGTTTCCTTTCTGTAACCCACAGGGAAGGAAGATGATGAAAACTTAACTCCAGCTCCAGTGAAAGTGGGGGATGGTGGCAACCTCAAATAACAGACTCGGGGTACCAGACACAAATGACCATGTGTGTGACGGACCCCAGGGCCACAACATCTCTCCACAGAGGCAGGCAGCAGGCAGAGTCACAAAAAACAGAGGGTCTGGAAGCCCGGGAAGGAACAGAAGGGAAGGAAGGCACTGCTGAAGGGGGTCCTCTGGTGGACACAAGGGGGGGTCCCCTTTTGAGGGCCAACCTAGAGGAGGAGCCTGAGATTGAGATAGAATCCAGGACAGAAGGGATTGTTTTTGCAGCTACTTACCAGACACTAATCAAACAGCAAAAGCAACAATGAGAAGCACCCGTGACCTTCCTGTGAGCCCCTCAAGGTCTGCCAATGGGAGGAAGAGGGAAACGGAGGAAAACCTGCCCCCGGGGCAGGGGATGGTGCAGAGCAGATGAGGAACCCAGTGACCGGTTGGCTGCCCACTCCTGTGGATGTCCCATGGTGTTCTTTTTAAAAAATTATTTTATTGATTGATTTGAGAGAGAGAGCAAAGAAGAGAGAGAGAAAGAGAGAGAGAGAAACACATTGTTTGTTGTTCCACTTTTATACATTCATTGGTCGATTCTTATATGTGCCCTGACCAGGGATCGAACCCACAACCTTGGCATATCGGGATGACGCTCCAACCAACCGAGCTGCCTGGCCAGGGCCTCATATGGTGTTCTTGAGTTGACAGCAAGGCCTGATGGAATATCCCCATCCGAGTATAGATCTAACAGAGAAATGACCAGAGAGAAAAATGGAACATATCAGGAAAAAGGCCTATGAGGACCACGCTTTCAAAAAATATCTCCAAAAATGGGGACATCTTCCAGGCCAATGATTTTTGTATATTCTCCGATACATTAAAGAGAACAAGGAATATGGAAGAAATGGCTTAGAGAAGAACATAGGAGATGAAATAAGGACCGTTCCAAAGGGAGATAGAAATAAAGAACAGGAGGGGAGAATTTAAGATCGCAAAACTGTTACAGTCGTGAAAACCTCAGAGACGGCAGCAGGGGGTTGAAAGGGCAACGCGGAGCATACGACGCGGAAGAGGAAGGGGTAGAAAGGAGAAGGTAGCAGATACGAAAGAAAGACACCGGTTTCATTTTAGACTGTTCTTTCCAACGTAGATGTTGCTGCTTCAGTCATTCATCCACCCAGTCATCCATTTGTTCATTCTGAAAGTCTGTGAATAGTTGAGCTCAGACCATGTGCAGACGCTGTTCTGGGACCTTCGGCGTAGGCCGTAAGGAAGCCACACCACCCTCAAGCTTACAGTGGAGACGAGGGAAGGAGGAACAAAGTCCAGAGACTGTTAAGGGTCATGAAGAAAATCCATGGGAGTCAGGAGAAGCGTGGCGGGGTGAGGGCCGCCTCAGAGGACAGGACGAGGGGCAGGAAAGATACCACTTCGAGCTCAAATGCAAGGCACACTTTACTAATCTAAAGAAAAGACCGATCCCCAAATTCAGGGAGAAAAATGATACAGGACTGTAAACACCAAGATATACCCAGACGTGACCGAAGTTCAAGAAACGTTAAAACCCTTTAAGGTTGTTTTAAGAGACAGCAAGCCAGACACGGAGACCAACTCACAGAGGTAAATTCTGGCTGGTGCAAGATTTGCTCTCATGGTTCAGAGCCTGGAGCTCACGGGAAGACCCAGACAGCACTGGCTTTATTTAATTGAATTCATTGGGGTGACACTGGTCAGTAAAATTATATGGGTTTCAGGTGCACAACTCTATAACACATCATCTGTATACGGTGCAGTGTGTTCACCATCCCAAGTCAAGTCTCCTTGCATCACCATTAATTCCCCTACTCCCTTCTACTCCCCCATCCCCTCTCCCTCTGGTCACCACCATACTGTCACCTACTGCAAAAGGGTGGCCTGCTGCCTCGTAAATGGGCAGAGCTCTCAGACCACATTTATTTTTTTATTTTTATTTTTATTTATTTATTTTTGTTACAGATGTTTCTTCTTTTTCCCCCATTGACACCCTCCCCCCCTCCCTCCCCGCCCTGTCCCCAACTTTGTTGTCCGTGTCCATTGTTCATGCATACATGCATATAAGTTCTATGCTTTATCTCTCCCCCACCACCCCGTCTTCTGGGGATTGTCAGTCTGCACCCCACTTCCACGTCTCTGGAACTACCCTGTTCTTCAGACTGTTATGTTCATTATATTCCACAAATAAGTGAGATCATATGATACTTATCTTTCCCTGTTTGGCTTGTTTCACTTAGGATAATACTTTCTAGGTCCCTTCATGTCATCTCAAAGGATAAGAGATCTTTCTTTCTCACAACTGCATAGTACTCCATTGTGTATATGCACCACAGCTTTTTTATCCATTCGTCTACTGGTGGACATTTGGGCTGTTTCCAGATCTTAGCTATTGTAAATAGTGCTGCTACGAACATGGGGGTACATATATTCTTTCTGATTGGTGTTTCAGGCTTCTTAGGGTATATTCCTAGAAGTGGGATCACTGGGTCAAATGGCAATTCAATTTTTAATTTTTTGAGGTAACACCATATTGTTTCCCATAATGGCTGCACCAGTCTGCATCCCCACCAGCAGTGTACTAGAGTCCCCTTTTCTCCACACCCTCGCCAACACTTGTTTGATGATTTGTTGATGGCAGCCATTCTGACAGGTGTGAGGTGATACCTTGTTGTTTTAATTTGCATCTCTCTGATGATTAGTGGTGTTGAGCATTTCTTCATATGTCTCTAAGGCAACAGAAACAAAAGAGAAAATGAACACATGGGACTACATCAATCCCAGACCACATTTAGAACTTCTGACTCCCTGGGATGGAAATGCTAGGAAGTGAGCATCTGATTATTCTGAGGCTGGTCTCCAGAACTCTTTCCCAAAGCTGGGGAAGGAAGCATGTCTCTAGGATTCTAGACGCAGCCAGTTTGGTCATGTCCACAGTGACTAGAACACATGTCTTCCAATAGCATATAGGAGCCCCTTATGGAAACAAGACAGACCCAATCTAGGCAGACAAAGGAGTCGGGAACGAGGATGAATGAACTGCCCGCGAGCACTGAGGGTGTTTAACGTGAAATCAAGATAAAGCCGTTGCAGAAATTATGGGAATAGAGCTGAAAGGAAATGTGTTTTTATTTAATCAACAATATTAACATTGTAACATAAATAACAAAAACCCAGAGACAGGAAGGGAAGAGAGAGTATCCAAGGCTACATATTTCCACATCTTGCACAGTTGGGGCAGCTCAACACTATTTGAAGTTGATCAAATAAAAAATAGAAATGTAAGCAATTTTTGTCAAAATTATAGAAGTGAACACTAAGAGAACTAAAATGAAATTTAATCTCCCCAATTATCAGACAGATTCTCTATCCTTTCTACCTCTCTCTCTCTCTCTCTCTCTCTCTCTCTCTCTCTCACATACCCGCACACACACATGAATACAGACACACTCAGTGTGTGAGCAAAACACAGAAAACAAAGGAAGCATTAAAACAGAAACAATAACATAAAATCATACAAAACTTCCAACAATACATCTGTTGTAAAGGATGTAAATTGGATACATACATCTATTAAAAAGTATTTTGTATTAAACTCGAATTCAATTCTATGCTCTAAAAAAAAAATCACCTTTCGAAAGCGATCCAGAAAGGTTGGAGACAAGGCGTGGCAACAGAAGGATGCGTATCGGAAGGGATCCGAAGTTCCCCGCTGGAAGCTTAGAAGCGTCCTGCTCTGTGTTGAACACTCAGCCTATCTGGGCGGCTCCCAGGGACCCCGCAAGGTCTCTACCATCTCTGTTTCCTTCGATGTGCCGTCCGCCTCCACGAACCGTCAAGCATCTCGTTTAGCCGGGGCCTCGTGTCTGCACTCACACAGGTAAAGGTTAGCTCCGAGAGGGCGGCTGTCTGGCTTCGGCTCATCCTGCTGCCTAGGACAGCCCATGGGTGATGCTCAGGACACAGTTTTTGCAAGAATGAAGAAACAGATGCAACTCTGACCACCATGTTGTAGATAATTTGACACAAGGAAATCTGTTAATGCAATTCACAGATCAATAGATCACAGGGAAAATGTGGTAAACAGATGTCATAAAGAGAGTTTGTAAAACTCAGTCTTTTCTGATTAAAAAAAAAGACTTCAAAAATGGACGAGATTCTTCTTAAAATAGTACACATGCACACACACACTCACACACTCACATACCTCAGGTCAAAAACCAATACTTAACGGTGACATTTTAGAGGCCAAGGATTAACATTTAACATGAGCAATAACTAATGTATTATTTATTTTATTTAATTTGTCCATCACCACTGATGCCTTCTATACCCTCTTCTACCTCTACCAATCCCCACCCCCCTAACACCACACTGCTGTCCATGTCCATGAATTCTCTCTCTTTTCTTCTTTCTTGCACAATCTACCCCAACCCCCAACCACCACACTGCTGTCCATGTCCATGAATTCTCTCTCTTTTTTTCTTTCTTGCACAATCCCCCCGCCAATACCTCCCACACACCAGAGCCGTCTGCCTGCTCTGTGAGCCTGTCTTTATCTTTTTCTAGAGGTGAGTGGAGATCTTACATGTAAAAATTTTAAATAATGACTAAAATAACAAACAGAATGTCTACAAACCAACAGAGCAAAGGAAAAAAACTGAAAAAAATCAAACAGATGGCAAGAAATGAGAAAAAAAGGCAAAGGAAATTGTGATTATAAATGTTTACTTATTTACTACTACTTAATATGACTATTATAAAATATTTTTAAATGTTTTTATATTTTATGTAAAATTTGGGTGAGAAACAGTACATGGAATCATCAGGGCTATCATAGACCAGTATTTAAAAAAGTACTAAAACCTGCTGTGGCCAGTTTTGCTCAGTGGTTAGGGTGTCGGCTCACAGACCAAAGGGTCTCGGGTTCAATTCCCAGTCAAGGGCACATACCTGGGTTGCAGGTTTGATCCCGGGCCCCAGTCAGGGTCTTGTGGGAGGGTCCTATAGTCGATGTTTCTCTCTCATATCGATATTTTTCTCTCTCTCTCTTTCCCTCCTTCCTTTCCACTCTATCTGAAAATCAATGAAAAAAAAATCCTCCAGTAAAGAGTAACAAAAAAATTAAAAAATTAAAAATAAATAAAACCTTGATTGCATATAGAAAAATAATTGAAGAATAATAAGCGAAATCTCCAACTCCAAAAGTTGGGTACAGACAACAGAATAAACCAAACTCAGGTAGGAGGAAGGATAAAATAAAGATAACAAATTAGTAAATATCTAAAAAAACTGAGGTACCAAAGACTACTAGAAATAATAAATATTAGCAAGTTTGTTGGTCATGAGATTGCTATTCAAAAATCAACAGCTTTTCTTTATGTAAATAAGTAGATCACATGTACATGGGAAGGGGGTTTCCCATTTACAAGAGCAAGAAACCGGACGCCATTCTTAGGTATGAACTTAAGAAACATGGAGAACCACATTGGAAAAGCATTTAAGTCAATAAAGGGACATTAAAAAAAAAAAGACTTGAGGAGCCCTGCCTGTTTGGCTCAGTGGTTGGAGCATCAGCCCGTGGACCAAAGAGTCACGGGTTCGATTCCAGTCAAGGGCACGTACCTCGGTTGCGGTTCATCCCCGGTCCGTCCCCGGTCCTGGTCAGAGTCGTGCGGGAGGCAACCAGTCGATGTGTCTCTTTCATGTCGATGTCTTTCTCTCTCTCTCTCTCTCTCTCTCTCTCTCTCTCTCTCTCTCTCTGTCTCTCTCTCTCTCTCTCTCTCTCTCTCTCTCTCTCTCCCCCTCCCTCCCTCCCTCCTTCACACTCTATCTGAAGATAAATGGAAAAATATCCTTGGGTGAGGATTAAAAAAAAAGACTTGAGGAAACAGAAGGGCACACCTCAATAGCAAAAAGACAGCAATTTGCCCAAAATTAATAGACAAAAAATAACACCAGGGTTTTTTACATTGACAGTCACTCTGAGCAGCTCATATAGAACGTCAGCCAAGAAGCATTTGCAGAGAAGAGAAACCCACGCCGACCAAGGACCCGAGGAAGCTGTTTGTGTAAAGCAGTTTGACACACACCAGGTGCTAAAAATCAAAGAACCGCAACTCAAAATGAAAGTCCATGTTTCTCCTTCTAATTTAAAGAAGTGACTTTTTTAAAGGCCGTATGATCCAGAATGGATAGGCACCTATAGGCAACAGAACACAGCCTCTAAAATTAATAAAAGACACACGGAAATGTTCACAGAACGCTGCCATGGGAACCGCGGGGAAAGGGGGCACTTCAATGAACCACGTCAGGGCAAAGGGGGGAAGGGAGGGATGGATTGCCACCTCACTGTTTACACCCAGGTAAGATTCATTTGGACCAAATACTTAACTTGTTTGTGCTCTTGAGCTATAACTGATGTATTTTAGAAACGAGGCCTATGTAACACTATGTACGATTTGATGAGTTTGGACATACGCGCACACCTGGGAACCCATCACCACAGTCAAGGTGACAGACACACCCATCACCTCCACAGTTGCCTCCTGCCCCTCTGGGTTTTGTTGTTTAGGTTGAGTTTGGTTTGGCTTGGGGGTTTTCCTGCTTGTCTGTTTGTTTGATTTCTCATCACCATTTATCCCCTCTCTGCCCACCTCCACCCACCCACACGCAACATGAGACAGACGTACCTTCTCACTACTGTCAAGTGTGCAGTGCTGACTTGCTGGCTGGGGGGAGGGGCGTGAGGAGCGTGGCACCACGGGCTCAGTTTCAGTCTTGCAGGGTGGACAAGCTCCAGACAGCCACAGTCCTCAACACTTCCAGTGAGGGCATCACAGTTCTCAAAGATTCATGGATTTTCCTAAGAAACTAGAAATGTCTAAAATGGTTACAATTGTTGCCCAGCCGGTGTGGCTCAGTGGATGGAACGAGGTACTAAGGACTGAGAGATCCCAGAGTGGTTCCCAAGGCACATGCTCGGGTTACGGGTTCGGTCCCCAGTAGGGGGCGTGCAGGTGGCAGCTGATCCCCGTTTCTCCCTCACATCAATGTTTCCATCTCTCTCTCCCTTCCTCTCTATCGAAAACAGCAATAAAAACACATTTAAAATGGTTATCATTGTGGACCTTCCCCCAAAGATCAGAGGAGCAGACGGATAACGCTGACTGAATAAACTTTGCAAAGTTCTGGGAAGCAAAGCTCTGTATGAAAACCAGGGAAAAGCTTACAGCACCTGCGATAGGTAGAAGGGAGCCTTTGAGACTGTGTTAAAAAACAAAAAAGCCTCTTTCACATCTTGTTTGTTGACTTGCATCAACCCAACAGGAAAACACACAGGACATAATGGGCGGCTGAGAGAAGACAGGCAGCAAAGAGCGGAAACCACCGTAATTAATAAGGGCGAACGAAAGGGCCACTTTCCCTTACCGATCTGCAAAGATTTACCCACGTACCGGTACCCAGTCCGACAACAGTGTGAGAGAGACACACCCCTGCCTGCCGAGTGACAGCAGGTAACTGACAATGTTCCTCACACTCAGATGCACAGACGCTGTGACTCAGCAAAACTCCACGTGAGACTTCGTCTGACAGTGCACTCTCGTAATGGCACAAAGATCCCCCACTCACGTGTTTATTCCAGATAAAATACAGAGCAGTTTCGCGGTCTGTGTGCAGAACCCCGGTCTGCGTACTCGGTGCATCATTTTAGGTCTCTCAACAACGAGATGGTGGAGGTTTCTTTACTTCCAACTGCACAGATGAGGGGACCGTTCCAGAGCGGGTGGGGAGGTGACTGGTGGCAGGTTAAGCCGGGATCTTAACTGAGTCTGCGCTGACACTGGAAAACCAGCACTGCTCTCCTGGTCTTCCTTTCTGTAACCACGGAAAATGGGAAGCAACTTTGACACCTATTAACAGAGAGCAAGTTAAATGAAGTACGTTTCGGAATACTAAGCAGGATTCCTTTTCCTCCGCTGGAATTTATGTATAGACAGGGGAAAATGTGCAGGATGTGTCAGGCACTAAAAGGCGGGGCCGCGGGGTCCACAGGGGGCTCCTGTGTGTACGTGCCCAGCCCGGGCCTGCAGGGGGGAAGCCCAGCCCCGGCTCCAGGCCCCTGGGGACAGGAGCCCGGACGAGTGGGAAATGGGCGGGGTGGGGAGGAGCGGGTCACTTTGAATTGCACATATTTTCTACTCTTTGCTTCCTTTAATAACGAGCATGTCTTTCTGTTATCATGTTTTTTAAAAAACACTAATTTTGAAATAAAGAATAAACATTTCCTGGACACTTCCCCAGGATGTGAGTCTGTTCCAGGGGTCCACGCCCGAGTCGGGAGAGCTGGCAGCCTTCTGACAATGGAATTGCTGGGAAGGAACGACTTCAAGATGTGATGTTTCCTCGTAAACAAGGGGCCGCCAGCGCTCACCCCGCCTGACAGTTGCATGTCCCCATGGCATTTGTTCCTATTGTAAAGAGGGGCACTTAGGAAGGCCTGCCCCTGAGGCCTTCGGGGAGCACGTGGGCCCTATTTTTACAGGGTATCAGATTTCTCCCCACCATCGCTCATTTTCAAAGTCAACATGCCCCCACCCTCAAGGAACAGGAGACAGGGTCACTCTTCAATACAGGGCACACTGGCTCATGTTTTCCTGCTTGGCAAACTCCTCGCCCCCTGGGAGACATCCTACGGCTAAAGACAGATCTGTTTATCCCCTTTAAATGAGGGGGACCTGGCGGAGCCTCAAAGGAAAAGGTGCAAAATTACAAGGGATTGTTCTACACGGACTTGGCCACCCCTGGCTGGGGAGGCAGATTCTCAGAAGAATGTGACTAGAAACTTCTCAGAGGCAAATGGGCATCGATTTGGGTAAACCACCCGATCCAATCCGCTGGGGCACTTTTAGCAAGGAAATTAGCATTTCATCACATGGGGCTGTGAGGTGACCAGCTACATTTCGACACCATGTTCCTAGCACACCCAGCAGCCACGTGCTCATTTGCCTGTTTGCAGATTTTCATTAGGGATCATTAAAGAACAAACCCCTCTTCAGTTAGGGAAGATATACAACTCCTTATCGGAGGGCTGTGGATGTTCTTCTTAGCGGTGTACAGACACGGAGATTAAATTTCAGAGAGAGATTTATTTTGTGCTATTGTCCCGTTATTCACCAGAGAGTTGTGCAATGCAAGTAATCTGATCAGAATAATGCATAGCGACATATTTCAGAAAACCAATAATTGTGGTAACACTGAGCTCTGTGAGGTGCCAAATAAAGTCCGGAATCCGCTCACCCTTTCCCCTCCGTCCCTTAATCATCGCCGCCCGCGATGGTGCAATGCTGTCCACCGCCACACACACGCTGGTCCGAACCTCCATCGGACTTGTAGAGATTTACTGCAATTTGAGATCTACGGCCCTGCTCTCGACCCCACATCAGAATGAGATTTTACAGACGAGCCTTCGCAGGGTGTCACAGCCTTTGGATCTTAAGAATTCTTTGTCCCTGGCTGGGTTCTGCAGGTTGTTGTTGTTGTTTTATTAGGTTTCGAAGCAGGTAAGTCAAACAACAGAAAACATTACTAACTGGCTGTATTTAGATTCTGTTGGCTCCTTTAACCTTTTGACTTACCTCTGTCAAAGGTAATCCTTCATGGACAAGTCCCCAACAGAACCCCTGCCTGTTCGCTCGCCTCAGATCCTCACGGGATAAACAGACTCTGGAAGGAGACCCCTCGGACTGTTTTTCCTTCTGCGTCCATTTGCCATGAACGGAGAACAGACGGGGCGGGCTGCCCGCTCCCCTCGTCGCCATCGCCGCACCCAGGGATTAAACACCCTTCAGGGCCCCGGTCTCAGACCCGGTGCCCACGCAGCAGTGTAATGAACAGTATGCACTGCTCGCTTCTATCTCGCCGGCTTTGCCGGGTCAGCCACGGGGCTGGGGACGTGGGTCCTGGTTCCTGAGCGGAGGAGCCACCTGCTCACCGACACGGGAAGCGGCCGCAGGTGAGACTGCGAACACGGCAGGGCAGCGACCCCGGGAGCCCCTGACCGCACCGTCCCGTTTTATCACGAAACGGAGACCCCTCCAGAGGTCGTTTCCTTTACAAACACGCACTGGGGTCTCGATTGCTCAAGGACAAGGACGTGGCGTTGCTGGAAGACCGCTTGGGAAGAGCAAGGCGGCCGACCTACGGGGACGGTGCAGGCGGCGCCGGGAGGTCGGTTCTCCGCTGAGCACGGATTCTGGGTGCGAGTGGTCCCGGAGGCCGTGCTGCCCCCACGTCCAGGGCCCCCACGTCCAGGGTGGTCCACCGGAGGCAGGCAGCTCTCACCGGGGTATGGGGCCCCCACTAACGGGAGGACACATCACATGCACACGCCTCTCCGGGATCCCCCGGCCTGAACCGGTTTCCCAGCCTCGGGTCAAAGACAGAAACCGAACAGCGGACAAGACCCCAAGGGACTCCTTTAGTGGTCGTCCGCCAGGTCGGTGTGCATCCAATGGTGATGGGCCTTGACGTGGAAGATGAACCCGAATGGGGACGGTAAGACCAGCGGATATTTCAACAAGCTGTAGGGTTCCCCAGGCCGGTTTTCTGGGCCGACCTAAGAGCGGGTCCACCTGCAAACCGTTAACGAGAAAGGCCTCCGGCCCGGGAGTCAGTGTTAATACTTAGTTCATCCGCGGAAACGAGAAATGGGTGGTTTTTAGGGAACTGAATGCCTTCTGATTTTCACATCGTTAAGAATATCCATTTAGCCTCTCTTTGTAATAAATAACATTGCTACGTTACATTCATAAAGTGTTTTACAGTCATTTCGCTATTTCTGCGAACCAAGGAGGTACTATAATCCCCATTTTCAATGATGAAATTCAAGCTATGCAAACATATTGACTGAAAGCCCTGTCGAATGAGAAATAAGACAAAGATGTCTATTATCGCTGTGGCTGTTTAACGTTGTTCTGATAGATTTTCCCAACGCAGTGACATGTGAAATATTAAAAAATGAACTATTAGAAAGGACAAGATCAGTCTTTGCAAGTAATATGCCACATACACAGAAGCCCTTCTTATTGGGTAGTAAGTGAAATAGCCTAAAAAAAAGTAAAATATAGGAAAAAAATCCTGTTATTAGAAAATAAAATAGAAGAAAATTACTTTCATAATAGCAAACGAGGACATAAAATACAAGAACGATTCTAACAAAAACTGTACAGAATTTGCAACAGAAAACCCACAAATATTCCTCGGAGACAGTAAGACGTTTTATAGAAATATAACATGGTCATTGACAGGGAGACGGACTATCGTAGAGACGAACATTATTCCCAGTTAATTTTAAAGAGGATGGGAATGCGCTCCTGACCCCAGCAGGTCCTGTGACGGCTCCTGAGGGGACCGTCCCCAGACCCGGATCCGAAAGATGCGAACAGGCTTAGAGACAGACAGGAACGTTCCTGTCAAAAAGCCTCACTTCCCTAATGACTTTTTCATCTAAAACAAGAATCACCAACCAAGGAAAAGGGATCTGTCCACAAATAAACATTTAAAAAATAATGTTAGGAAAAATGCCCATGTACTTTAAAAAAAAAAAAAAAACTGACATAATTTACAGGCATGTGATAGAGCAAAATAAGTTCCAGATGGAACAAAACAGCCCACTACGTAGGTTGAAAAATACACATGAGATTTTTTTTTTTAAATGAGATGATGATTATGTATGTTAGGTTATAAGTTCCATAAGGGGACAGCCACGTTTGTCTTTCTAGATGAATGAATAAGTGAATGAATGAATGAGTGACTGAGAAAACACTGATATAATGGAGACAAAAAGCACAAAGAAAATATGAATTGCTATGACGATTTAAAATATTTTTTAGCCCAACCAGTGTGGCTCAGTGGATTGAGCGTCATCCCAGCCACTGAGAGGTCCAGGTTCAATTCCCGGTCAGGGCACATGCCGGAGTCTCAGGCTCCATCCCCAGCAGGGGGCGTGCAGGAGGGAGCCGATGGATGTATCTCTCTCACATTGATGTTTCTATCTCTCTGTCTACAAATCAATTTTAAAAGTATTAAAATATTTGTTATATAATAGCAAATAAATATGAAAGAAGATTGCAAAAAAAATGGGCCAGATTAACAGTCTTAATATATAGGAATTTTATTAGTAAGAAAAAGACGAATTGAGAAAAGTGGAGAACATTTCAATTTTTGGTTTGGGGGAGTCAAGAGAAACACTCGCCCGGACTGGCCTGCCGCCCTGAGGGCTTCTGTGGCCCGTGCCCTGCATTACGTTCACCCTCCTCTGCTGGCTGCTGGGGTTTTACTCAGCAGCCCAGACACAGCATCGATCTAAACACACTTTCGATGTGTTGACATCATTATCTAGAGATGGCGTTGCCCTCCCAAGATTCTTTGATAAAGACATACTTCTGATCACTCTTTGTGGACCTGAGGTTTGATAAAATTGTCTTTACGAGAAAAGCTAGAATTCTATTCTTGCTTGGCTCATAAAAGTAAAACAGAACAGTTTGGCTTTTCTATGAGAATTAGTCCATGGGTCTTAGGCATAAATGAAAAATTACTATGTAAGAATGATGAAGAATGATAAAAATCTACTACATTGTCAACTTTTATGGTTTAGACACTGAGAAAAACTTTTGTCTCAAGAGTTTCTAAACACAAACACACACACAAGCACACACATAAGCACACATACATGAGCACACACACACAAGCACACACATGAGCACACACAAGCACACAGACACACAAGCACACACACATGAGCACATGCATGAGCACACATCATAGAGGAAGCCAAACACTGGCCAAACACTCAATCTAACTTCTCAAAACTCAGTTCATGCTGTTCACTGCCTTTGTCGAGAAGCGCAAATAAGGAAGATGACGCCACACACAAAGTTCATGAGGATGAAACTCAATGGAAAGCTTAATTGGACACCACTGGACATCAGATGGGGTGGACAGGGAAAGATTGAGAGTATCTCAGACTCAGTCTGAGGGAACAGAGGTGAATAATTTGAAATAAAATTTAAAATAACAAGGGCTGGCTCAGAAGTTCCAATATCCACCTAATCTGGGCGGGGGTGGAGGGGGATACAGGTGGGGAGAAAAGAAACAAAACATTAATGAAGTGATTCTCCCTGTCTGGAAAAATAACTTGAGTTTTTCATTTCCTTTTGTTTTATCTTGTTGAAAGTGTTTATCAAGTGCTGTAGAAGAAGAAAGAAATATAGCCCTTTTTTGGATTCATTCTCAAAGTGTCCAGAGAAAAAGGGAAGAGTATCCATAAGAAACAAAAACCGGACTAGCAGCAGTGGTCAGATCTTCAGAAGTGGGTCCTCGAAGATAATGGAGCCATGTTTTAAGGATAAAGGGAATATTTTTGTATCTAGAATTTCATACCTAGCCCAAATTTCAGTCACTTGTAAGGCAACATTGACAGTTACAGACATTTGTTGACTCCAAAAGTGTGCCAAACTTTTTAGATGTTAATTAAACACTTACATTGGCAAATTTTAAAACTAGACCTAAGCAAGATGATAGTGAATATAAGAAATAATCATAAAAAAATAAGCAAAAAATACAACTTTTAAAACAAATTATTATTATAATGTAGATATAGTTAGTATGATTTTTAAAAGGTAAAAACATGGTGGAAATCATAATATAAACTAACATTCTAAATTACATCAACAAAATAGAGGAGATGGAAGAATAAAGATAATCCCAGCATCTCTTGTAATGCAGGTGGGGCAAAGGTAGGTGTACAGGTCCTCATATGGAAAATAATATAATAATTAATAAAGAATAATAGAAGAATAAACTGTGCCCTGGCCAGTTTGGCTCAGCAGTGAGAGCGGTGGCCTACGGTCCAGAGAGACCCGGGTTCAGTTCCTGCTAAGGGCACGCACCTTGGTTGCAGTTTCTCCCCGGCCCTGGTTGGGTTGTGCGGGTGGCAGCCCCTTGATGTGTCTCTTTCACATCGATGTTTCTCTCTCTCTATCTCTATCTGTCTCTCTCTCCCCCTCCCACTCTATCTGAACAAAAAAAAAAAAAGGAAAAATGTCCTTGGGTGAGGACAAATAAATAAATAAATAAATATGTCCAACCAACTTTTTTAAAAAAAAGAATAAACTGTGTCTTGTGTACTCACAACTATAAACCTACTTTTGCCCCACCCTGTATTTGGGGAAGCTGAAACAATATTAGACCAAAGAATCAAGACAAAAAGGACATTTAAGACAAGAAGTTATATTTTATATAAAAGTCCAGTCCTGTTGGTTTATAGTAAAAGGCCCCCATACATTGAATAACATAACATCAGAATACATAAAACAAAGTATGTAAAACAGAATATATATAATACATAAAACAAAGCCAGAAAAAAAAAAAAAGAAGAAGAAGAAACTAGCTTGTTAACAGAGTAAGATTTTAAGGTACTTTTTAAAAAATTACAACATGAAAAATGAATAGGGATGGCCTCTCATTAGATTAAAATATCAGGTTAAAAGGGTATAAAGACAGCTTTCCCTCAACAAATGGAGAATGCATGTGTTCTTAAACATTCGTGGAATATTTATTGTAAAACTCTGCCCAAAGTTTAGTGCATAAAGAAAATTCAAAGTAGAAATCAGAGACCATTTCTCTGAATCCAAAGCAATAAAACCAGAAACTAATAACCAAAGGATAGTCCCAAAATGTCAATCTACTCACAAATGTGGACCAGAACCTCTATATAACTTATGAATTCGGGAGAAAATAAAAACGGAAATTACAAATGCTTACTAATGAGAATATTCCATATTAAAACCTGTGGGCAGGGCCGAGAGGTCCTCAGAGGCAAATTTAGAGCTTCCATGCATTTTCAGAAAATAATAAAGACTAAAAGTAAATTAGGCATTTAATTCAAGAAGTTAGAAAAATAACTCAAAAATATCAAGTAAATATGAGGAAATAGTTAAAAATAGAGGCTCTCGTTTCTAGTAGCACATATTCGGTTAGAGCAACCTTTCCACTGAAAACAACTAAAAATAATGGATACTTTTAATACTCTTAAATGAAAAACTGTCCACAGTGTAAGGAAATACCACCCAAAATCTAAGCAACGAGTGAGCTCAGAGAGGGGACCCTCGAGCAATACGAGGTTTGACAATTTGGGTGGCCCTCCTGAGGAAGGGGGACAGAGCCCAAGGGCCACAGCCCACCCACGTCAGTGTAATTGGCAACCGATTTGGTATTATTTGGTAACTTCAAATACAAGCAATGCCCTGATCCGCCAGCCTACTCTCAGGCATGCGCCCTCGAGAAAGTGTACACCAGCACCCTGAGCATGGATGTGCACATGATGCTATTCTTAGTAGCGAAAATCTGCAACAGCCCAAATATCCATGAACAGGGAAGAGGTAGGTAACGTGCAATTTTCATTGGGGTGGGGGGGCTGGTATTGAAAGGCAATAAGAATTGCATCCCAACAGGGATACGTTCCACGTACACCCTTGAGTGAAAGGACGAAGGAAGGAAAAACATCGATTCAGTATGCTTCCAATCCAAAAGTTCAAATATAAAAATAAGGAAAAACTAAAGTCTCTTGTCTAAGAACACGGACATTCTTATCACCAAAGTCAGGGGAGTGGTGACCTCTGGAGGGAGGGAGGGTCTGGGCTCTTGAGGACTGTCCAGGGAATGCTGGGTGCTGGAAATACTCTGACGATTAGCTGGTGCGAGTGTAAGTCCACTTAAATGGGGTTCTTTTTTACTTCTCTAACACAAAAGAAGAAAAAATGTGAAGTAGTAAATAAGATAGTATAAAATATGTCAAAACACAAAGAATAGATTTTAACAGAAATAAGAATTCTTAGAAGAGGACAGAGAAATAGCCAAGACCTCCAAAGCCTGGTCTAGTAGAAAGGAAGGAGATGAAGGATGTTGGAACCCTAAAAGGGCCCGGCTGCATTCACGGCGCCAGGTCTTAAGATAATACAAGGGATGACTTGGATGAACACATTTAAGTGTCCAGAAGACGAACAGTTTGAAACAAAATTCTGAATAGGCCACCAAAGACTAGAAAAATGCAGAAAACCAGAACACACCAATATCTACAAAAGAAGTCAGAAAATAGCCAAACATGTACCCCACCCCCACCTCCTACCAGTTCAGTCCAGTCTTCCATGCACAGAGATGTCCGGTGCTTTTTAAATTGTCCCCCAGCCATAGAATGTCTTCTCACCCCATCTACTGCACAGCATAGTTTTATTCATTCTTTTCAGTCTTATTTGTTCTTTTCTGGATTTTTGACTTTGTGTGTGTGTGTGTATCACTTTTTGGTGATAGCGGTACATAATGGTAACATTTGTTTCCCTCTGAGCTTTGGTTTAGTTGTAGCCCATAGGTTCGGATAGACTACATTTTCCTGAGCATAGTTTTAGAAATTCTGTACTTTGTTTGTTTCCCCTTTGACCCACGAGTTGTTTAATAGATGGTTTTGTTTTTCCAGGTGGAAAGGCCTTTTTGTTTTTTTTATTTTCTTATTAATTCCTAGTTTTATTGCATTTAGCTAGTGAGGGTGGTTTGTATTACTCATATTTTTTGGAATTTATTGAGGTTTTCTTTATGGCCTAATACACGGCTGTATTTTGTGAATGTGCGCTTGGGAAGAAGGAAGGCGCTCTGCGCTCGGGGTGCAGAACTGGAAGTCTGTCCACACAGCCTACCTTGCTCACTCTGCCGGTCAGGTCTTCTACGTAAGGGTGGGGGGAGCAGTCTCAGCCGCACTAAGAGCGTCTAGGGCTCGAAGGGTGAATTTCCTACAGCGTGTGCCTGGCTACTTCTCCCAGTCCAGCCTCGCATCTCTTCCTTCCTCTCCTGTGCTTTCTGGTAACATGCACATAGATCGTGTAAGAATAATTTTTATATCTTCCTTGTATACTGTGGCCTTCGGCATTATAAAATGTCCTTTATTTTCCTTCCACTTAAAGCTTATTGGCCTGAAGTCTACCTTCTCTATTATCAAATTACAACACCTACTTTCTTTCTGTGAGAATCTGCATCCTTACCAGCCTTTGGTCTCTCTCCCTCCATTCCTTGTAGAGGCATAGCTCTCGGATGTCACGTTGAAGTGCATTTGGCTTTGTGAGTCAATCAGACATCTTTTCCTTTTGATAAGTGAGTCAAACCCATCTCTCAACACATTATTGATGCTACAGTGTGTTGAGCTTGGTTCTTTCCTATTGTTCCCTATTTATACACACTTACGTTTATATGGATGTAGGCAGATGTATGTATGTTATAATATAGACACATGCATATACAAAGTCCTCCATTGGGGGATCTTTTGGTTTACTATTCTGGTATTATTTACCAGAATTTTGGTAAATTTATTTTGGTATTGAGGAAGGCTTATATTTTTCTTCTAGTGTTTCTCTTGTTACTTATCTTTGAATAACAGCCTTAGTCGCCTCTTTAATTAATCACCCAATCTCATAGCAAAAAATAAACAGATATTAGTTGAATATCAGATATTACAAGAGAACTGAGCCCTAAGGTATCAATCTATCTCAGACAGATACTTATCTAAGAGACTTATCTCTTAAGCATCTAAAATGATTCAAAGCTAGTAACATCCATGGGAGAAAGAAGAACATGTAATCATTTTCCTTGTGGCTAAATTTCTCCCAAAACCCTAGTTAAGAATGTTTCTCAGTTATGAAAACAGACACTAACTAGTAACTAGTAAGTGTCCCTTCCTGTCCCTCTTCCCCACCACCAAATTATGAGACCCTAGTGTTAATCTTTGTGCTCCTAATGGACCTAAGACTTGACAACCGGATTTATCAGTTGCGGGTGATCATTTACTGTCAGCTCATACCTATGGGGTCACTGGTGAGATTTCTACTTTTCTCTTTCTCCTCGAACGTTTCTTACATCATCCCCACATTGGCTGTTCAGCAGGCTCCAGGAGAGACTCCCTCGGGAGCTCCCTCCACGCTGGGGGAGCCACTACCTGCACCTTTGCTACTCAGTGTGGTTTTCCTGTTTCCCTCAGTGTGGGCCTTGCCCCAAAGGTGTCTGCTGGTCACTTTGGAGATCCCTCAGGGCTCCCTGTCCCTCACTTCTGCGCCCCAGCGCCCAGCCTCTCAACCATTTCTGCTCTCCCCTGCACCTCGGAGTCTGAGAAGCTCTCCATCGGCCAGTCGTGCAGAGACCTCTGCACACTCCGAGTGAGAGCTTGCTGGGGGGAGAGTCTTGGTTTCCACAAGTCAGAGAGGCATCAATCACCTTAGCCCCGCCCACTCTTCACCTGCCAGAACACAGTGGATCCCTCCATGCCTTGTCTGAGGGTGGTTTGGCCACACCTGTCCATATTCTGAGGTTCACAGGAGTTTCCTGTCACCTGGATTTTGTTGTCTGTAGTTTTATATCTTTTATGACCCTATTTTCTTTATGTGTGTTTCAGAAAGCACCATGGGGACCTTCAAATTCTACTGGGACCATGACCATAACACCACAGTCTGATAGATTTTTAAATGTTGATGAAATGAATTGCCCCGTAAAACAACTTAAGTTTTTCACAATGTACTTAAGAAAATATTGAAAATGTATAACAATCACCATATTGAGTCGTTCCATCCAGAACATACTATATCTCTTTAATTTGTCCAAACCTTATTTTTATCATTCTCGGTGAAATTTTATAGTTTTCTTCTTTTGGTTCTCTATTATTATTAAGGGAGTACTTTTTCCTAGGTATTTTATATTTCTGGTTGCTTTTGTAAATAAGAACTTCTTTTCCACTAATTGTGCTGATTATAGCTGATATGTAAGATTACTATTGATTTTCATATATTTGTTTAGGATCGACTCACTCATGTTTCATTGGCTGGATAAGATAAGAGATAAAATAGATTTTAAGCACAAAGATAAAGATCAAACATGTTTATTTGTTGAAATGCTATATCAGTGGGTAATTTTAAGAATATGATTTGAATGAACAATTTTCAAATCAAAGATATTTTTTATTTTATGGTTAATGCTTATAATCTTCAGATAAATCACTTCTGATTGAATCAGTACGATTTACTCAGGAGAAGTACGCGAGGATTTGATCCACTAGTCTGAAATATCTTTGAAAATGACATAATTCTTTGTAATAACACATTGCTCTTTGAGCAAGATCTTGTAAATGGCCCCTTTGGAGATGTTCTGAGAAATTGTGTCTGTTTGTGATCTGGTATAGGAATATGAACAGAAGTTTGCATATTAGAAAAAGAAATTCTTTGGGAAAGTCACTCTGCATAGCTTTGATGATGAAAATTCTATGAATGAAATCATCAAAACACACGTTGGGCCATCTGAGCAACCACCATCTGCTTCCATAGAAAAGACCTGAAGAAGATGTACAGGCGTCTCGCTGGTTTCGGCCTGAACAGCTGCCTGCCCTGAGAACATGCCAGGGGGCACGGAGGTGGCCTGCCACAGCCTTGTCGTCTTGGAGGTACGGGCAGCCTGAGACGGGCCTGCTCCCAGGCAACCAGAAACAATGCTGAAGTGGAAGGAAGAACCAGAACTGGGGTGTTTCCAAGAGGAAAGAGCGGGGTGGGGTGGAGAGAGAACAGGGCAGCAGTGGACCCCACTCGCGTGTGAAGTCAGACGCCAGTGCCGTCCAACGGGCCCACCACGCATCAGCCCTGCTCTGTCTCTGTGGGAGGAGCCACCGCAGGGAACGAGCCATGTGGACACCACCTACAATAACAGTTGTCAATAAATCACCCTCCAGCGCTTGCCTTTCAGGATCTACCTGGACTCCAGAAGCAACTCAAAATATCCCTGTTAGAACCTGTGCCCCCCTGAGGTTAAAACAAGGTTAGTCACCTAACCTTGAATCCCAGACCTGCCTTAACTTAACCTGGCTCGCCGTGTGGCAGAGAGCCAGTTCGTTTCTTCAACTATAAAATGAAACGTTTAGACTAGGGGAGCACCCACCGTTCATGTCAGTTCTGATATCCCATAAGGGAAGTCCCCATGTCCAAATCCACCCACCGGACGATTGCATCCTGGGTGCAACTACCACCGAGGCAGAAGCCGGGCAGAGGAAGAGTAAGCCGACGGAGTCCCCAGCAGAGGGTTCTTTCTCTAGGTGGGGAGGCAATGAAAATGTTCTAAAATTAGATGATGGTGATAATTGTACAGCTCTCTAAATATGCCAAAAAACAAACAAACAAAAAAAAAAACCCCACCCAGCTGGTGTGGCTCAGTTAGCTGAGTGTTGTCCCATGCACCAAGAGGTCACCGGTTCGATTCCCAGTCAGGGCACGTGCCCGGTTCTGGGCTCAATCCCCCAGCAGGGGGTGTGCAGGAGGCGGCGGATCCATGCTTCTTTCTCACATCAATGTTTCCATCTCTCTCTCCAAAACAATCAATAAACATATATTTTTTAAAATGTCGAAATAGACCAAAAATAATTGAACCGGGCTGTTAAAGTGGGTGAATTTTATGGTATGCGAATTATACTTCATGAAAGCCATTTGAAAGAAAGACCACCTGGTGTCTACAAGGCTCACATGGAGTGAGCAAGGAAGGCACTTGAGAAGACGGGTGTGACGGGAGAGGGTGCCCGGGGGGTGCTCAGGGACCCGTCCCGAGCTGAGCAGGACCACAGATCTCCCGACGTGGCGGTGACCTGGTACCACTCAAACATCTCTTCCGTAGCCACACTCTCTTCCCCGCGTCAAGGCCACCACGGACGCTGGCTGGTTACGCAGGAGCCGACGTGTCTCTGGGCCGGGGCCCCTCTCCGGGCTGGCGGCCGTCCAGAAAGCGTCCACCAGGGGAGGGCTTTCTGGCCTCCACTTCCTCCTCGCACCCCCGAGGAAGCGATACCAGGAAGGCAGTGATGGCAGGAAGGTAGTGATGGCAGGAAGGTAGTGATGGCGGGAAGGTAGTGATAGCGGGACGGCAGTGATGGCGGGACGGCAGTGATGGCAGGAAGGCAGTGATCGCGGGAAGGCAGTGATGGCAGGAAGGCAGTGATGGCAGGAAGGCAGTGATGGCAGGAAGGCAGTGATCGCGGGAAGGCAGTGATGGCAGGAAGGTAGTGATGGCAGGAAGGCAGTGATGGCAGGAAGGCAGTGATAGCAGGAAGTTAGTGATGACAGGAAGGCAGTGATCGCAGGAAGGTAGTGATGGCAGGAAGGTAGTGATAGCAGGAAGGTAGTGATCGCAGGAAGGCAGTGATGGCGGGAAGGCAGCGTCCACGGGGAGGGCCCACGGGAGTCCTGGGATGGTGCTCACTACTGCGGTGGAAATTACTGCAAGTTTTGTTTTCATCATAACTCTTCGTGGCTGTGTTGACCAGAGGGAACTTTTATTCCCCAGTGTACCAATGACAAATCTTCCACTATCTTCCAGGAAAAAAAAAAAAAAGCTTGTGAAAAGAGATAAAGTTAACTCCTTGGAAACGAGAAATGAATATTTATTGTCAGCTGTGTCTAGATAAAACCCTTTCTTTTTTTCTTTTTTTTTTCATCCTCACCAAAGGACATTTTTGCATTTATCTTCAGATAGAGTTGGAGGGAGAGAAGGAGGAAAAGAGGGAGAGAAACATCGATGTGAGAGAGACACGTCGACTGGTCACCGCCCACGTGACCAGGGAGGAACACAACCCAGGTACTGCCCTTAGCAGGAACCAAGCCAGGTCTCTCTGGTGCACCGGCGACACTGACCGCTGACCCAAACCAGCCAGGGCGAAACCCTTTAACCCGGCTGAGAGTGTGAACGATCCCCACGTGCACATCCGCATGACCTCTGTTCTGACGCCCACTTCTGGAGGACCCGCGGCGGGGTCGCTGGAGGCTCAGCAGGTTGGAGAACGGAGCAAACCGCCAGCTTCGACTTTCCCGACACTGAACCAAGAAGAGAGCCTCCCCAGGGTCAGTTCGCCAACGCGATGCCACTGCCAAGCGAGGGCTGCCAGCCACGGACCAGAGGGGTTCGGTCCCCCGACAACGCGCCGCGGGGCCATGAGAACAAACACGGGCCCCACGCAGATCATGGGTTCGTCCTCGTCAGACGGGAGGAGAAATTTTTTTCTAAAGGAAAAGAGAGAACATGGTATTCTCCCCATCACCCGCCAGCAAAAATGAGCTCGAGTGGTTCGGATGATATTACACGACGGCCACCCTGGTCTTCCGTCTCAGGTTGCGGGTTCGAGTCAGGCATTGGTGTCAGGGACACCCGGAGGAACGGGTGTAGGCGGGGAGCTCGCCCTGCCCCCTCGGGAATACTGGGGGGTCTTTGGAGGCCTGGAGGTTCACACACATGTGTACAGAAATGCAGGGATTTCTGAGACACGTCTGCTTTCCAGAACTTCCCCTGGAACATTTATAATTTTTCCGTAGCACCAGGTGGTCCATACACTCAAGTGTCCGGCCTTGGAAAAGTCTGAGAAATGCTTTCTCTAGAATGATACTAGCAGTTGCGGTGAAAGAGTTAAGATTTAACACCTGTTTTCAAAATATTTAGAATCTCGGAGGGAAAACAAGACGTTCATTAGAGGAGAACTAAGAAAACGTGGCCGCGGCGGGAACTGTGAGTGGGTGACCAAGCACTAAAAGCGCTCGTGGGAGGGGAAACGGGTGTGAGCTGGGTCGGGGGAGCATCCTGGCCGGGGGGTGTCGTTCAGGGAAGGAGGAGAGAACAGGGGTTCAGGCATAAGGCCATGGGGTCCCCGATGATGGCACAGCTCCCGCAGGGCAGGGTGCACCCCGGCCCAGTGCCCCGCCCCCGGGGAAGGGACAGAACTCCATGAAGACGCAGGGCAGCAGGGGTAAGGCTGTGAAGAGCCGGGGTTCACAGGCTGCAGCTTTTATTTGATCTTGTAGTCAATCAGGAGTCCAAGAATTGGGAAAATTTCGCCCTCTTTTACCACTGTTTCAGGACCGTGCGTCTGAGAAGGATGTGTGGGAGAACTGAAATGAAGTTGGGGTATGCAGACCAGCAGACAACCTTCTGATAATCCGAGTCAGGTGGAGGGGACCAGGCCAGGTGATGGAAGTCAGCGAGGGTGACTGACGGGAGCTGGGGGCTGGTGTGGGACCTGCCTGCGCACGGAGTGGCAGCTGGCCTCCCGGTGGGAACACGCAGTGGGCGGAGCACTTGGAGCAGTCTCCGGGAAAGGGCGGGTGGCATGGTCATCTGCGCAGAGGTGACAACTGAAACCCGAGTGAACCTGAATCCCCATCGGGAGGGTGTGCTTCCCAGAGGACAGACCAGGAGCAGTGAGGAAGGTGGAGACCACGGCCACCCAGGCCTCGAGTGACCAGAGTAGGGAGAGGAGAGGGTTCCCAGAAGTCGGTAGTTTAGAGAAATGCCCTCATCCGGTGGCATTTATCCCCTTTATTCTACATGGGCGTGCAGAGGTGGAGTTCCATGGTTCGCCCCCAAAGTGGCCCCTTGACCCTGTACAGCGAATAGGACAGACTGTGTGGGTAAAGTTGCCGGATTAAGATATTCTGCTGACATGTCCCAGGCCGTCGACATCCCGCAGCCGCTGCACCTGCTCGAGCGTGCAATGCGTCCTGGTCGCATTTTCTGTTTGTGTGGTTATGTCCTGCATTTGCCCTATTTCCCCAGTGGGGCTATCCTTGCTTTGCGTGCACTCCAGAACCCGTGCACGTCAGAGTGGGGTGCAGAGGTCCTGTGGATTTCTTGCATTGACCCCATTTTATAAAGGCTGCAGAGCTGGACCCAAGGTACATGGTGGCGTAGTAGCAACTCGGACGCCAACCCCCACTTCAGGCCTCTTTCCCTGCATTATCCTGTCTCTTCCTCGGGGTGGCCAGGGAGAGGTGTTTGAAAACTGGGTAAGCCGATTTGAAAATGTTTATGAGGAAGTCAAGCAGGCAGACCCTCGTGGTGGAGTCATTCACGGCGAAGAAGGATCTGGTGGACGTAAGGGAGATGGGAAACAGAGGGGAATGACTGCGTGCCTTTATTGAGGAAGCTGAGCAATGCGACCCGGAGCCTGGGATGGGAGCCATGCTCATTCATGCCCTTGTTATGGGGGCGCCGGGGGTGCCGTAGCCACGGGGAGGTCTTTTAGAGCGTGATTTTCACGTGTTCTCACTCTTTGGCTTCTCTGTGAATATTTGGAGTCATTTTACCACTGCCCAAGGCCGTTCTGATTATGATTACTACCTCGTCATCGGCTTCGGCTTCGTAAGAAGTTCGCTAATACATGATCGCATCTGCTCCATGCAGTACCTCAAGGGGAATGCCCTCTGGCACCGCCTCTGGTCTTGGCCCTTGACCCTCCAGCCCAAGGCTGCCTGCCACGGGGTGAGGACCAAACAGGACACAGAGAAGCAAGCAGTCTGTCTCTCCACGCATCTTTCTTCCCCCATGTGTTCCACTGTGACAGATATTCATGAGCACATGTAAATAAGACAGTACAGCCCAGCGGTCAGAAGAGTGGTTCTATCACAGGGACGGAGGGGTCATTTTGTCACCTCAGGGACTATCAGTCATTGCGGTCGGATTCTCAGATCAGGGCTCTGGGGAGGGCACAGGGCGGGGGACTTTGCTGCAAACTCATGAGGCTTCCAAGGATCTGTCACTGGCATCCCAGTGACACTAAGCAAAAGTTACTCTTTTTGTTTTCACTTTAGGAAACTATTTATGCAACATTTTTCTAGATCCAAAGGCAGTTTGGGGATTTCATGCTAATCTGTATCACAGCATAAATAGTATTTCAATTGGTATAATATTTATATGGATAAAGCTATATCTCTCATGTTATTTATATGTTTGTATAAAACAGTTGTTTGTTTTTTATCCTTATCCGAGGACATTTTTTTGTTTTTTGTTCAGATAGAGTGGGAGGGAGAGAGAGGAAGAGAGAGAGAGAAACATTGACATGAAAGGGACACATCGAGTGGTCACCACCTGCCTGACCCAACCAGGGCCGGGGAGAAACCGCAACCAAGGTACATGCCCTTAGCAGGAACCGAACCCGGGTCTCTCCGGACTGCAGGATGACGCTCTAACCGCTGAGCCAAACCAGCCAGGGCATAAAATAGTTTTTTAATGAACAAGGTTCTTCTGAAAAAAGCACACATTTGGGTGTTGTTTCAGTGTTTCTGAGCAAGCATTCAGCCTTTTGATCCTGTCTATCGAGTTGAGCTGCAAAACACCTGGAACGTCCTTCATTAATAAGACAGTTTCGTTTTTGCGGGACTTCAGTGTCTTGTTTGTGGGCGAGGCAGGTGGTTTGCGTTGTTTCTAATCAACTGATGGGCCTTAGAGTGAAATCAACGGCAGGCAGCGCCAAACCGATAGAGTTCATGTCTGTGTTTTTCCATTCGAGACAGCGACTTGGCAAGGAGGAAAATCAACTCTTGGGCTTTGCAAAAGACACACATCTGACTGAACGGTCACCTTGTCGCATGTCCTTCCTCTCCTGGAAATAAACACATTGGCCACGCACAATACCCACCCGGCATTCCGCCCTCCCGCGCCTCGCTTTCTAATTTGGAAGAATCTTGAAAAACATGAAGCAGCGGAATTTTGGCATGCTCTTCAGAATACACATAAATAAATCTTTTTCAGCAAATCTCCAAGGGTTTTAGGCAAAACTTTGTGAATACCAGAGCGGGAAGCTAAAAACAATTTCGGGTTTGTTTGTTGAGCCAAAAGAGTGGATATCATGTCCAAAGTACGATTTCAAACATTATTTTTTTGTATTAAAGAATTCAGTCATGTGCATTTCCAACTCGAGAATCTGTCTGCTGAGTTTCCCAGGCACGTACTGCTTCTCCAAGTTTTAACTCTTAACAGAAAGAGCCCAGCAGCACAGGCCGTCAGCCTTGCCAATAGTGTGGGAGCCTCTTTGACTAAAGAAGCGAGTGGACATCCTACCTCCCCGGACCCATCCATCCTGTCCGCAGGAACCGGTGCCATCTGTAGGACAGGACGCTGCACATGATACATGCTCAGTAAATACGTGTGGAACAAAAAACTGTGACAACCAGAGATGACAAGGTGTCCTTGCCGCTATTCTATAATTGCCTTGTTGGGGTATGATTGACATACAGAAAGCTGTGGGTATTGACGGTCTACGGCCCGGTGTGTATGGAGATGACAATACTGCACTGTATACTTCAAACTTCACTAAGAGGGTAGATCTGATGTTAACCCTGCTTACCGTCCATGCTTAATCTATTTTTCCTGTTTATACGAAAAACACAAGCAAGTTGCCCTGGCTGGTTTGGCTCAGCGGTTAGAGCGTCGGCCTACAGACCAGGGAGTCCTGGGTTCAACTTCAGCCAAGGGCACGTACCTCGGTTGCAACTCGTCTCATGCGGGTGGTAACCAATCAGTGTCTCTCCCCCTCCACCCCCACTCTGTCTGAAGATAAATGTAAAAATATCCTCGGGTGAGGATTAAAACAAAAAACACAAGCACATTGTAAAAATAATGTTTCAATGTGGAAAGAAAAATCAGGGGATAGAAATCTGGAGTGTCCGTCCAGCCCCCAAGGAACACTCTTCCTCCTCGGTCCTCCAGGGTTTGCCTGGCCCTCTGCTGGCTCGCCCTGGTCCCAGCAGCATCACAGTCACCTCTGGTAAAGTCTGACCTTCCTACACAGAGGGGGACTCACCTCCACATCTTCTCTGCCAAGTCCAAGTACCAAGTCCAATGGTTACACCTGGAAGGCACTCAGCAAGTGTCTGCCCAGCCGATAATCCCATTATTCTAATTTTCCACATGTATTGGTAGACACTGTAGGCAGAAAAGCACAGATCTGCCCAACGACTGCATTTAAACTTTCCCTCAGGTGCTTCTGGGAGATGGAGGCATTCACACGAACACTAGTCACCGCTGTCATTTCCGCCTGAGAGATGTCGGGCCCACGCTGACGGGATGCGCCTCGTCCGAATTTGTCCACTCGGGTCTGTATTTGAACATCTGGGTTTCTGCCGGGAGCCTCCCTGTGGCTGGAGGGAAGCCACTTGGAAACCTGGCAGCAATGCCTGATGTTCTCTGTTCACCTATTTTCCCTCGGATAGAAATAACATGGAGTGGAAGAGCATTTGGCAATGACTCATTTGGTGGATGGGCCTGATAGTTCATTTTAGCCCGATTTCTTCGGTTCGTTTCACTTGCTCAAGGAAAGTTTTGACAATTTAAGGAGAGACACGTCGCACAACAAGCCGGCCGGTTTCATTTCCCTCTCATTACTGGAAGATTGCATCTTAGTCACCGTTTGTGGCGTACCGGCATGGTCTGGGCCCGCCACCCCTCCTCTCCCCGCCCCAGCGGGCTCTCCGTGCGCCAGCCACGCCTGCTCCGCCGGCTTCCCCGACGCCTCTCCCCTGCCCTCGGACACGCTGCTCCGCCTGAGCGGCCGCACAGCCCAGTGACCTCCCAGTGCCCAGCTCTGACACACCAGTCCCTACACCGGCTGAAGGTCCAGTTCTTCTGTCGTACGTTCTTGTCAAAATCAATCATTTCACTTCTTTTTGCTCTCATACTCAGGCGTGTATTGCTGTGATTGCTTGACCAATACCTATCAATACCAGTTTAAGGATACAAGAACAAATAATTGTGTTTAGCAATGTTTCGATATACAAGACCGATACGTAAACATCAGTTTTATTCTATAAACTAGTGACAAACCATCGCAAATTGAAGATATAAAAAATACAATTTATAATGTCATCAACATATAGGAAATGCGTAGGGGAGACTTTAACAAAAGACACACAAGACGTGAACAATGAGAACTTTAATTGTTATGGAAGAAAACCAAAACAACCAAGTAAATGGTTAAATATACCGCATTCCTAGTTTAGAACACTTGGTATTGTCAATGTATCAATTCTCCCTAAATTTATCTCACTGCAAATCCCAACAAAAACCCAAGAATGCTTTTCTGTGGAAACTGACAAGGCAATTCTCAAATTCATGTGGAGATGCAAAGGCTTTAATACAGCCAAAGAAACTTGGAAAAAGACCAGTCTTTTCAAAAAATGGGGCTGAAACAATTGGCTATCCATATGCAAAATATAAACTTTGATCTATATCTCTTACTGTGTACAAAAACTAACTCAAAATGGATCGCAGACCTAAATAAAACCCTAAAACTATAAACCTCTGGGGGAAAAACACATAGAAGAAAAATTCTGTGGCCTTGGGTTAGGTAAAGATTTCTTACATACAAGACCAAAAGCAAGATCCCTGGAAAATAACAGTAATGAATCAGAATTCACCCATATTTAAAAAATTTGTTCTGTGAGAGACATTGTTAAGATGAAGACACAAAGTACATACTGGGAAAAAACATTTCCAAATCATGTATCTGGTGATGGACTTATATCAAGAATAAAGAAAAGACTCTCAAAACTCGATCATCAGACAACAAACAACTCAGTAAAAATGAGCAACAGGCATTTTATCGAATAAAATAGAGAAGGGGCGATTCAGTGCGTTAAAAGATTTTCAGCATCATTTAGCATTAGGAAAGTGTAAATTAAACTACAGTGACTCACTACACAGCCACTGGAAGGGTGGAAAGACAGCCCTGGAAGGCTGGCAAGGCGGTGGAGCGCCTGGGCTCACACAGAGCTGGTGGACACGTGCAACAACCTCGCACACCCTGGGAAACAGTGTGTCAGTTTCTTCTGGAGGTAAGTGTATACACACTGCGGGACCAGGCTTTCCACGTAGGTGCTGACTAGGAAGAAAGAAAATACATGTTCCCAGAAAGATTTCGGAGTAATGTTAATAACAGCTGCATTTGAGACAGCCAATTATCATGTCTACATGTTACCTGCAGCAATTAGACATTGAAATTTTAAAAATACAATTCCATTTTCTATAGCTTCAAAAGATACAGTATTTAGTAGTAACAAAGGTTACATAATTTAGTCTTTAACAGAAGACATGACCAATTTTTCTACTCAAAACTATAAAATGTTGTTAGACCACTTTTTTAAATACCCAAACAATTAGAAAAATATATCATGTTCATGGATTCGAAGACTCAATGCTAAGACATATACACTCTGCAAACCCACTTACAGATTCAATGCAATTAGTCACATCCTCACAGTTTCTTGAATAGAAGTTGACAATATTGTTCTGCAATTCATATGGAAATGCAAAGGGCCTAGAAAAGTCAAAACAATTTTGAAAAAGCAAAACCAAGCTGAGGACTTCACGGTCTGAATTCTAGATTCACCGTACAGCGTCACAACCCAGACAGCATGGTGTTGGCACGGCAGACAGAAAGATTAAAACAGCAGAATATAGAAATAGACTGATACGTATGGGGCCAATAGCTTTTTCACAAAGGCCCCCACAAATTCAGAAGGAAAATTAAATTTGGCAAATGGTACTGGAACAACTGTCATCCACATGAGAAAAAAATTAATGTTGACCCTTACTACACATCATGCCAAAAAAAATAATCCGAGATGGATTATAGTTGATAGAACTATATACGTTCTAAATATTTAAGCTTTTAGAAGAAAATATAGGGGAATATTGTTGCAACCTAGAGGCAGACACAGATTTAAATGACAAAACCCAAAGAGCCAGAAAAAAAAAATGAACTAAACTTATCTTAATTAAAAACAGATGCTCATCAAAGACCATTAATCAGTAAATGAGTATCTAAAATAGCTGTGGTATATTTACACAATGGAATACTACTCAGTTGTAAAAAAAAAAAAAAGAGAAGAAGGAAATCTTTTGGGACAGCATGGATGAACCTGGAGGGTTTTATGCCAAGTGAAATCAGCCAGTCAGAGAAAGACAAGTGCCATATGATTTCATTTATATGGGGAACCTAGTGAATAAAATAAACTAACAAACAAAATAGAAACAGAATTCTAGATACAGAGAACAGACTGACAGCTGTCAGAGGGAGGGGGATTGTGGGTTGTGGGGCTGGGTAAAAAGGTGAAGGGATTAAGGGAAAAAACAACAACTCATAGACACAGATAATAGTATGGTGATTGCCAGAGGGGAGGGGGGAATAAACAGTAAAATAAAAAAGACACCATTAAGATGATTAAGCAACACAAATATACAAATATTTATAAAACATTTGTCTGACAAAGGACTTACGTCCAAAATATATAATGACTCCTACAACTCAATACTAGAAAGACAACTAAATGAAATAAAACAAAAGAATCATTGAGCAGACGTTTCACAGATGAAGCAGTAGGAATGACCAATATCACATGGGCCAATGCTCTGCACTCCCAGTCATCAGGGAAACGCAACTGAAACAATGTGACCCCCTTCCAGGCCCCAGAATAGTGAAAACTACTGAGTCTGACAAAACCAAAAGTTGACGAGGAAACTGAGCAAACCTGGACTTTCACGCAGCTCTGGGTGAGATATTGCACACGCATTTTGGAAAGGCTTTGGCAGTGTTGTAGAAAGTTCACTCTACCCCTACGCTGCATGTCTATTCGAGAGAAATTAAAGTGTGCATATATGGGGGTTTTTCCAGAAAGAATATACAAAAGGTCAACTCTGAGTTCCTCCATAGTGAAACTGTCTCTATGTGACCTCACCCTTGATATGGACACTGTATTATGAGAAGAATAGAAAAGGGATGAGAAGTCAGAACTCTAACGGCAGAAGTCTTGTGCTCAAATCGCAGCACCGACGCTCTGTGTCTTTGGGAAAGTTACTCATCCTCTCTGTGCTTGTAATTCCTCCACGGACTGATGGAACTGTAATGGTGTCTAACACACAGGAGTAAATAACTTGGTATGTAAAGAAGAGGGTTTGGCACATTGTGAGTATAATATGACCATGGATGTTAATAGCGTATGGGTAGCAAGTCTGAGTTCAAGTTATCCAGCCAAACGGAAAAGTCTTTGCTCCTTTGCTGTCTGGCACGAGGTATTGTTGCCGAGAAATTTGATTGATCATGTTCTTTCTTTTGTTTAATTTTTTTTCCTTTATTGATTTGAGAGAGAGAGGAAGGGAAAGGGAGAGAGAGAGAGAAATATTGATGAGAGAGAACATCAATTGGCCACCTCCTGCATGTCCCCTAGCTGGGGATTGGGCCCACAACCTGGGCATGTGTCCTGACCAGGAATCGAACTGGCGACCTCTTGGTGCAAGGGTCGATGCTCAACCACTGAGCCACAACAGCTGGACAATCGCACTCTTATTGTGTTGTTTTTTGTGTGTGTTTGTTTTTTCAGTTAACCTGTTTTAGTCTCTATAAAACCTTTTTGGACCTTTTGTATTTGACGCTCTATCACGTGACTGTGTCTGGATGTGGAGATTTTTACTTCCTCGAAGGTTCATCCTTTGTGGATCTCACTGATCTAAAAATTTGTGTCTTCTGCTTTAGGATATTTTATTTTTTATTCTTGAATATGTTTATCTTTTCAATCTTCACTCTTCTCTTTTAGTGACCACATATGATGGCAAGAGATGGACATTCTCAAGTGAACAAGATGTTCCAAATGGATTGCCATGGATCTTCCCTGAATAGCCTTTTATGAGGAAACTATCAATTAGTGAGACAGGCAATGAAGAAATGAAACAAGGTACATCAGAGAGTGACCAAGTGCATATCCTGCCCTTTCTATTTGACGTGTCCAACATTTACTATGAACTGTGAGAAAGGGTTACTAAATTTAATTTTAATGTGTTTTTTTTTCTGTTAATCCTAACCCAAGGATATTTTTCCATTGATTTTTTTAGATAGAATGGAAGGGAGGGAGGGAGAAAGAGAGAGAGAAACATTGATGTGAGAGAGACACATTGATTGGTCGCCTCCTTTATGACCCTGACCAGGGCCAGGGATCAAACTTGCAACCCAGGTACATGCCCTTGACCAGGAATCGAACCCGTGACCCTTCGGTCCACCAGCTGACACTCTTACCGCTGAGTCAAACTGGCCATGGCTGCCTTTCCGACAATAGGTGTAGTGAAACTTCTTTGAACAATGCTGATTTGTTTTCAGTTTGCTAAGGATGAACGTTTCTTCCCCGTTCCTCGTGTTTCCTTACGTGAGTCACATCCACTAACATCACTCTCCTTACTTCCCTCAGCCCACCTACTCCCCCTAACTTAACTACCCCTCTTCTGTCTGACACTTGCCTAATTTGTATATTTGGAGGAGAAACGGGGTACACAGAGGCGTGTTCCTTCTTCTGTGTTTTCCCTTGTGAACTGATGCCATAATGAGTATGTAATTTTGGTCACTCTTCTGCACGCCATTTACTTTTTTTTTTTTTTTACTTTTTTACTGAGTGTGTTGGGGTGACATTGGTGACGTATGCCATTCATTCTGAAGGGCTCCCTGCTCCTGTGAGATGGTAGCCATGGTGAAGGAGCTGGCAGACTTGGGGGTGCAATGTCAGAGAAGCCAGTGACAGGGACACGAGCCTGGTACCTTAAGAAACAGACATGCAATTTTGAAGAAAAAAACTAACGAACAAAAATTTAAATCCTAATGAAAGATTTACACTTTGTTGCTTCTTTCTTAAACACAGACCCCCCCACCCCCGAGCCCTGGTAGTGTGCAGCTTGTATTTCCAACATAGTTATATTTTTATACACAGACAGTTAGTTGTCCTTTAATACCTACAGCACAATAAAAGACGTCAGATTTTTTCAAAGCACGTGTGTAGGAACGTGTGCACGGATAGCTAGAGCAGCTTTGCTCACGGTGGCTGAAACTGGTGACACCCAGCTGGGAGAACGGGCCCGGTTCAGGACACAGGACGGGACGGAGCCATCGAGAGCCACGAGCTACCCAGCCCTGCAGCGTGGACAGCACAGCGGCACTGCTGAGCGACAGGAGCCCGGCGCAGAAGGGCCCACATCAGTTTCCACTCGTGGGGACTGTGAGGCAGACAGAACTGACAGAGGTGGGAGAGTCCTCAGAGTGGTGTCCCGCGCAGAGGTGTCCCAGGTGCGGGACCAGCTAGGCAGGGAGAGGAGGGGATGGTCTCTACAGTGACGGGAAGTGAGTGCCACGGTGGGTCCTTTTGTCCAGTCAGGCAGCTAACGTGTGTGCAAGTGCAAGAAAGAGGACCATGCGATTCCAAGTCACCAAGACGTCAGCGCCGGAGACCCAGCCTCGGGCCTCCAACAGAGAATCTAAGAACACTAGTCGCAGGAAGACAGAGGAGACTGGAGGTCCCCCGAGGCTGGGGTGCAGGGTGGGGAGATATGGGCCAAAGGGAACAAGCTCCCAGATGAAGATGCATACATTCCAGGGCTCTGCCGGGCAGCATGGGACGCTGGTAATGACACTGCCCTGCGCACGGAATGTGTCCCTAGGAGGAGATCATAACTGTCCTCTCCGCTGGGTGACGGGTGTGCCGGCTCACCTTATTGTGGTGAACATGTTCCAGTGTACACACGTATCGAATTGTCAGTGTTCTACGTCAACTCCACGTCAGTAAAGCTGGGCAAACTGAAAGCAATCTAACCCGGCGGAGGGCGGGAGGAACCGGGAGCAGGACACAGGGCAGGCGAGTGTTCAGAACTGCCCGCGGCGGGTGCTGGGTGTGCCGGGGTCCGTCACGGTGTTCTGTTCCTGCGTGTGTGTTTGAAATTTGCATAATCAAGTGTTTTTTTTAAAAAAACTATTAGAAAAGAGTTTAACTTGACTTTTTTTTTTTTTAAGTGACTTGGTAATATCCCTATGATAATGCTAGAGATGAAAAAGTTTTTGAAAAGTTTGAAACCAGCATGTAGGTCACCCAGAGAAACACCTCTCAGGCCTGAGAATCACAGCACACAGAGGTCTGCGTGGAGAAATACGGCACGTCCCCTACAACATGAGCAACTGTGCACACAGCGTGCACACTAAGGAGCAAGCCAGAGCGTCAGGGCCACCGGCGATGTCACGTGACCTGGTAGCGGGGACATGGGCCCAGTCTTGTGTCACTGTCCTTGGGGAGGTCAGTGATTCTAAGTAACAGTCCTCATCTACCAAATGAGGGGAAAAGTCACAGTTGTGGTGAAAAATGTAAAGAAATAATCCACATGAAAATCTTGCGTGTGTGAGGGGAAGACTCAATATTATTGATCAGGGGACATATTTACTGTAAAGCTTCCCTGAGAAGAAATGAGCAACACACGAACCACAGGAAATCGTGGGGAAGTGCAGCACCCAGCTGCTTCTGCGGTGGGGGTGCTTTAAGACTCGCTGAGGACCGGTTGCCTGCAAACTTGCAAGCTGATAAAGAAAAACGGAGACTTCTGCACGTTAGGACTGAAAAGAAGGAAGGATGCTTTAACTTTTCTTTTGTCTAAAGATACCAATAGCCATAAGAATCCATTTTATTGTTGAAATTCCTGCAGGAAAAATAATTTTGTTACTCTAAGCCCAAATCTAACTCTAATTTCCTGTTCCTATTGAAATATTTATTCCTGCAATGTACGTTTTTATAGATACAGCTTTTTCGGAGATGCAATTATCATCTCATAGCAGAGAACACGCTTAAAATGAAGCAGAACAGATTACACGCTACTCCGTAGACAGTCAAGCTGTTGTCCAGGTGATATCAGCAAGTCTTAAATGGAATCGACTCCCCGGAAGGAAATTAAACCAGGTGATACAGTTGCTACTGTTAGGTTATTGGAATCCAGGTGTCTGTGACCCGGGCAGAAGCACATGGATCTGTTCTGTCCCTGGTGTGCAAACAGAGGCCACCCGGTGTGGTGGACACTTGCGAGTTCCTGAGTTCCCCTGCTCACTGCATACACAGAAGTTCTCCCAGAGTTTGGGGGGAAGGGAGGGCTTAGGTGCCAGTGGAACTGCAGCTGGGACCTCGCCTGGCCTCCCGTGGAAACCAGAAGAAGGAAGGGTGCTGGAGCTGCCTGGGAGAGCCCTCTGGAATTCAGACCGGCCAGCCTGTCCTCATTGATCCATGGTGACGGGATCAAACGCTCCCCAATTAAACGGGCTGAGCACCCACCCTCAGGCTTCGAGCCAGGCAAGACTTGTCTAGAAATTCACTTTTCCAATCTAGCTTTAACAAGAAAAGAAGTTTATAAATGGAGATGTCAAAACAATTGTAAAGGAAAATGTCAAACGGAAATTTAGATAATTCTGCTCCTTCGGTGGGAGTTCTGACGTTACAGAGAACAGGGCCAACGCTCGGAGGGCTGGAGCCCAAACGGACTTCACCAGGATGAGTCATTCCTGCAGTTTCCAGATCCACCATCACCCGAGAGCGCCCCGCTCGGACGGGAGCGGCTCCCAGAGCGAGGCCCGTGGGATCGCCACGGCCACGGCCACGGCCCCGCAGTACACGCTGTGGCCTGAAGTATCAGAATGTGTGCACATCCCAGGACAGTGGACATGTGCCATGATCACAGACAGCAGAAGAGAGGACAGAGCATGACAGACGAGGCAACAGGTCCTCCCCTCAGACCGGAGGCAATCATGTACTAATGAGAGTCTCCTTGTGACTGCGAGGGTGACATACCGAGAATTCCTTCCGCGAGCAGGCCTGAAAATGATGGGACTACAGCTGGGATGCTTGAAGGGCGGACCGATTGGGAGCCTCTTGTTTTGCAAGTGCGTCGAAGATCAGTTAATGATCACCAAGACCACTGGTCATCTTTACCCACCACCGGTGACTATCCTCCGGGTTTTGATGTGCTGTTGGGGCCACAGGTGATCTGTGTCTTTGTGAGTTATGGCAGGTGAGGAGATCACAACACCAAGGACACGTCACTTTCTCTTTTGTTCCTAGATGGAGACGCAGTAGGCTACGTGGCAGCCGCCAGCCAGCCGAGAGCCATCAACCAAGAGCGCCCGGCTCGGACGGGAATGTCTGAGCATCACAGTCGTAATCATGGAAAATTATCCTAAAATGTGCAAATAGGAGATCGGTGAGTTTAAGTCTAAACTTCTCCATGGTCCTCTGCTACTTGCTGCTTGTTAACTCTGCCAGGGCAGATGGATCGCGTCTGGGAGTGGCCCAGGTGACTCACCTATGAAATCACCAGTGATACCTGGATGCAAGGCCTGGGCCTAAGGGCTGCCGGGAGTCCCTCGACCGCTCCCTCACTGAGCAGTCATTGTGCCAGGTGCCAGGAGGGGACGCAGATGGAGCAAGGAGACTTTGTTCCCATCTCCAAGAATCTTACCACCCAACTGGGGGAAACAGATGGTAATAACTATAACAAAGCAGAAAAAAACAATCTAATACAACAGAGACACAAAATCCTAAAGAAATGCAAAGCCAAGAGAGATTAATTCCATCTGGACCACAGGGGACAGCTGCTTGAAAGAGGTGGCCTGTGAGCTGATGATTATTAGGAAGGAAGGAACGAGGACCCTAGCTAAGATAAAAGCGGCAGCAGGGAACAGGAGGATCGGACCCATGCCATTCTGGAAAGTCAGGGCAGGCCGGCCTCCATGAAGAAGTGGGTACCCCACATCGCCCAGCACCCCCCACCCCATCCCAAAGCAAATTCTTTTCAGCTGAGGGTCTTAACTCCTTATAATCCATACCTCTGAAACCCAGCTATGACAGACAAGCTGAACTGAACCTTAACGCAAAGTAAATAGGAGTATCCATGCTTTATTTCAGGGATCAGTTGTAAATATACCATTATAAGATAATTGTAGAGCTAATAAACATAATGAATTGTGTATGCACATGTAATTGTAAATATATGTGTAAGTATAGAGCCGTTCAATAATTTAAGAACAATGAACTCATGCAGCTTATACTATTTTTTCATACACTTTACACGTCTTTCATCAGGATGTAGTGTTTGAGACTGGAATACAGAGGGCAAAGGAGAATGTTGATGACGACTCTCAGGGGTTAAGCAATACGTCATCTCACAGATGATAATGGTAAAAAAAAAAAAAAATCTTTGAATTATTTGATGGTGAAATATTTCCCTTGTTCCAATTGCTCACAGTCCTCACAATTCTAAGGAGTGAGCCCAATAAGACAACTGGTCACATGAATAAATGTAAAGTCCACTGCAGTGAAATAAAAAACAAGAACAATTATCAGAATAACGAAAAACCTCGAAATGCAGTGTGAGGTTTGCCAGCAACCGTCTCAGAACAGCGCGCTCAGGGGTTCAGATCGCCCCTTCAGCTCACATACAATTTTAAAAGTATCGTGTTATAGATAGGCCAATTTCTCTACACCTTGGAAAGCCCTCCAATGGCCACAGCTGAATATTAGTTGTTGGGGTATGTTTCTCATTTCCAGTAGAGAGGGGGGAGGATTATAACTCCCTGGCAACAGCTTGGGAAACGTACCTGGTGCTGAGAAGCTTCCTATCATGTTTCTGAACAAGATTTCAGTCCTTTCTCGACAGCCACGGATTTATCCGCTCTTTAGGGTCCCAGAGACAGGTCACGCCACAACACCCTTCGGCTTGGTGACGACACCTGGCACAGCGCCAGGCAGGGCAGATGCTCGGTGGACTTTCGTCACTCTAACTTCCCTTGATTAAACACATCCGTGCACCAAGCTCTGTCCAGAGCACTTTCCTTATGTGGCTTTATCTTGTTCTCACAACCTGAACGACCGGAAAACCAAGCTTAGCACTTAGCTCACTGCCTGGAACATCATCATCACCTGAAAAGCATCACCTGAATACCAGCTGTTATCGCCAAAGAACACGCAGGCGGTGGAAAGCCACCCCGCACTGGCCCCAGGACCTTTGGGTAACAGACACGGTTAGGAAGTGAAGGAATGGGTGAGTGAAAGGAGGGAGGGAGGGAATGAAGACCGGACAACCAGAGAGGAGGAGCGATGCCAGGAGAATGAACGCGAATGCTAACTCCCGGGCTGGGGTGTACACGTTTTGGCATCTGCTCTGTGCCGAGCACAGTGCTTGGGCCTCAGGAATGCCCAGAAGAAATGTGTGGTTCCTTCCCTCCTTCCCTTGTGGGATTTCATTGGAATTTTATACACACATATACATTTATATTTATAAAATAAGTCAGGTGTCTTATTTTCCAGCAAAGAGAGTGCCAAGACTCCTCTGCGTGTAAGCTGCACCTGTAACCAGAAATGAGCATCCTGTGGCCACAAACACTGTGGAAGCTCAGGGCCCTGGGGGACGCTCCTGATGGGGAAGTGGGCCCCATTACGTACTCAGCACAGGCTATTTTTTCCAGGGGAGTCTTCTGAGTGAATTAGCCTTGTGCTTGGAATTGAATAGTGACCTCAAAATCTCTACTCCACCCACCTGAGATTCCACCATTAGATAGTCACTCCTTTGAACTTGGAGAAATTTGAGAACTTTATCCTTCACTAAAATAAACAACATCGAAACGATGCTCTCATTTAAAGCATTGGAGCATTTGAAGGGAATTGTTGGGTAAAACTTCCACTTGGGCGGGTTGGAGAAAAGGCAGAGAGAAGAGAAAGGAGTCAGAGAGACACCAGGGGACGAGCCAGAGAAACCCCGGAGGCGACCGTCTTAACCGCGCTGGCCTCCGGGCATCGCAGGCCGTCCATTCTCCAAGACGCCACATATCACGCTTCCCTTTATATATCATAACAATCACTGGTCACTGGCCAAGCTATAAAGCTGCAGGGTTAGCACTCAGCCACGACTGTAAGTGGGCAGCTGGGAATCGGAGCCTCATCAGAAAGCCCGTCTGAACCCTGCGTCCTCTCCAGGAGCCCTTCCCCCACACTCCTTCTCGGCGACCATGCCACTGACCTTGCTGGGCATGTTTTGAAGGAAAGCGTACAGCCCCCTCGTCCTTTCTCCGACGCCTCCTGCCAATTCCCAAACTCAAAGTGCTGTCGCACCCCTTCTAGAACATTCAGCGAAACGCCACGCTAAGCGGATTCTCGGGGGAAAGAAAGCTTGCCTTCATGATGTCCCTGATTTAAGCAAAGGACACAGCTTGCTCCCTCTTGGGTTCCTACTTGCAGAAAGTCTAGAACATGAATGAGGACAAAAGCAGCTCCGGCTACGGCCGATTCTTATCACACTTCTCAGCCACAGACGTTCCGGAACACAGGCTCTGAGCAGCAGGCCTCCGACTCGGTGACGGGGACACAGATGTGTGCAGCACATGGCCGCGCTCCGCCTCCACCGCCTCCACCCGGGCCTCCTCTGGTCCTACACAGCCGACTCCTGCTTCTCACCTTGATATTTGCTACGGTTTCATTTCGATGGAAAGTCGCGGAGAAAACACGGAGCAGAGCAGACTTGGCAAGGAGAGCTTTAGATCACACATTGCAAAGGGCAAACCAGCCCCTGAGCACAGTGCGACAGTCTACGTACAACCGCATTTGGTTCGTAACCATGACAATGTTACTTTAAAAGTAAAAGATAAAATCTGGGCAAAAAGAGTTTAAAAGGAGAGATTTGTGTCATAGAGGGAAATAAGAGAAAGACAAGGGAAAATGTGCATTGCTCGAAGTTTGAGCCAGGAGCCCGGAGCCCACTGAAGGGGCTTGGAGTGTTTGGAGTTCGGGTCAGGAGGCAGGAGACCCCGAATGCTTTCCCCACGCCCTCCCCTGGCAGGCAGCATGGACGATGGTCACAGACACAGACTCTGCAGCCCCTGTCCGGGTCTAGCACAGCACCACCTCCTAGGACCACAGTGTGGGGCACACAGCAGCGAACCATGAGGCAGGCACCTCGGGCACAGCCGTGCCCACCGAGAACACCCACGCTGTACCTGACAGCGCACTTCTTTTCAAGAAGGCAGATTTTTGCCCTGGCTGGTTTGGCTCGGCGGTTAGAGCATTGGCCCGTGGACCAGAGAGGCCGGGGTTCGGTTCCTGCTAAGGGCACGTACCTCGGTTGCGGTTTGTCCCCGGCCCCGGTTGGGGTCATGTGGGTGGCCGCCGCTCGATGTGTCTCTCTCATGTCGATGCTTCTCTCTCTCCCTTCCTCCCTCTCTCTCTCTCCCGCTCTATCTCAAGATAAACGCAAAAGTGTCCTCGAGTGAGGATTAAAAAAAAATTATTTAAAAAAAGAAGGCTCGCCCTGGCCGGTTTGGCTCAGCGGTTAGAGCGTCGGCCTGCGGTCCGGAGAGACCCGGGTTCGGTTCCCGCTAAGGGCACGTACTTCGGTTGCAGTTTGTCCCCGGCCCTGGTTGGTCGTGCGGGTGGCAGCCACTCGATGTGTCCCTTCACGTCGATGTTTCTCTCTCTCCCTTTCTCTCTCTCCCTCCCTCTCTATCTGTACAAAAAATGGAAAAATATCCTCGGGTGAGGATAAAAACAAAAAAAAAAATTTTGCCCTGGCCGGTTTGGCTCAGCGGTTGGAGCGTCGGCCTGCGGTACAGAGAGACCCAGGTTCGGTTCCCGCTAAGGGCATGTACCTCGGTTGCAGTTTGTCCCCGGCCCTGGTTGGTCGTGAGGGTGGCAGCTACTCGATGTGTCCCTTCACATCGATGTTTCTCTCTCTCTCTCTCTTCCTCTCTCTCCCTCCCGCTCTGTCTGAACAAAAAATGGAAAAATGTCCTCGGGTGAGGATAAAAAAAATAAATAAATAAATAAAAAATAAAAAAAGAAGGCAGATTTTGGTTCAAGGTCAGATCTTCGACCCTCCACTGGATAACAGAATGAACGAGACTGTGTCTTCTGAATTACTGAAACCAGTAGGCACCCCTGCCAGGCGTGGAGGTCAGGAGCTCACCACCACCACCGCGGGGTGGCAGAACCAACTGCGTCATCAACCCAGCAACCAGCCTCCGCTTGCAGCCGGGGGTCCACACGTTGTAGGAGGAAGTCTGGGGACTGGAAGGGAGCTGAGAAGGATCTCGTGTTCCGAGAAGAGAGGCCAGGCACTACTGGGACAAGCCCACCCCGTCCTGCCCGCCTTGGACTGGCCACTGCCCACCAGCAGGTGCGTAAGCAATGGCGCGCAGCAAGAAAGACCCGTTTTCCTGGTGGCATCAGTGAGATAATGCAGTAAATGGGGAGCCCATGCTTCAGAACCCCAACTTGGACAATAACTGCCTGTCTTGCTAAACCACTCAGTTACCTGTCGCCGTTAGCATTCCCCACATTCCATCCCCCAGCAGGGCGTGAGTGTGCATTTGCTGTTCCGAAAACAATGAAATCTCATTGGCCATCTGCGAATCAACTACGCAATCGGCAGTCACCTCCCATGAAGGTGCAGTAACAAAAGGAAACGGTGAGTCTTCGTTCTCAGGGAGCATAGACTGAGCTTAGCTCGGAGGGACCCAACATCGCCCTCTGCTAAGGACCCATCAGCCAGAGTTTTAAGCCTGAGGTTTGCAAGTCCTCTGTTTTAGTTCCAAATATGTATAAAAGTCTGTACTATTCTAAGACACACTTAGGCCTCTGAGAAAATTTTAGGCAATATATCATTTGTAGCTTTAGTGTCCTTGCTGAGTTTCCCATGATTCTATTAGCTTTTCAAGAATTAGCATTGTGGCAGAGCACCGTTATGACTAATAATATCGCCTTAAAATTATGCAGCGCTTTACTATCTATAGCACTTTCATATATTCCATTTTTTAAATATTTATAAATCACCAAGAGATTGCTGTTTCTTTGATTGAGTGCAGAACAGAGTATATGAACAGTGAGGAGAACTAGAGTACAATTATTCATATCCTTTATAGGAAAATACAAGATAAGACAACAGGCTAAGAAAGGGAAGAGTATTAAAAATGGGAAAAGAGCTAAACATGAGAATAAAATGATATTAAAAAACTAAAAATTCAATAGTCCAATTTAAATGTGTTTTAGACGCTGTAAAAGTCACATGGAAAGTGCATAAATTCTATAAATAACATGGAGAAGAAATTGGAGAAGCCCCATAGGAAATAAAGGGAGAGGATAAAACCTGCTAAAAGGATGAGAGAGAATTTAGATACAAAGACAAAAGAGTAAAGACTGGTATTCACAACCAAAATCCCAGAAGAGACAAATATAAGCAACATAGACACTGGCCATATCCTGGACCATAAAGCCATTCTCAAGGAAGTTACAATATTTGAAATCACTCAGAATATATCCTCTGACTATAGAAGAAATAACCTTTAAATCAATGACAAAAACATAACCAGAAATTCCTCAAGTATTTGGAAAGGCTGCAATATACTTCTAAATCACCAGTGGATAAAAGAATAAATTATAGTAGAAAGTACATGTTTTGTAATAAAGGACAAAAAAAGCAATACAATACAATTTATGGGATGCAACTAAAGGCATGCTTAGAGGGAAATTAATAGCCTTAAATGCTTAGATAACTACTATGTAAAAAGGCTTAAAATCAAAGATTAGATTATCCATCTTAGGAAGTTAGTAAAAGAAGAGTAAATTAAATCCAAGTGAAATTAAGAAAACTACTATTTTTAAATGTAAAACAAAAGGACAAGAGAGAAAAATCAAATTCAAAAGTCATTCTTTTAGCCCTGGCCAGTTTGGCTCAGCAGTTGGAGCGTTGGCCTACGGTCCAGAGAGACCTGGGTTTGATTCCCGCTAAGGGCATGTAACTTGGTTGTAGTTTGTCCCCGGCCCGGTTGGTCGTGCAGGTGGCAACCACTCGATGTGTCCCTTCACGTCGATGTTTCTCTCTCTCTCTCTGTCTCTCTCTCTGTCTCCCTCTCTCTCTCTCCCTCCCTCTCTCTCTCCCTCTCTCTCCCTCCCAGTCTACCTGAACAAAAAAATAGGAAAATGTCCTTGGGTGAGGATAAAAAAAAAAGTCATTCTTTTAAAATTTAAGAAAAATGGAAACTCATTAAAAGGATTTTTCTAGGAAGAAGAGAAAGAAGACACATATTACCAAAATGAAGAATTAAAAATGGAATGTTACCACACAGTCTATAGATGTTAAAAAGAGAATGAGAGGATGTTATACATAATTTTATGCAGATGAATTAAAAACTATGAAATAGAAAAAGTCCTACAAAAACATAACTTAGAAAACTGATAAAAGAAGAAATAGAAATATGAATAATCACACAGTTATTACAGAAATGTAAGTTATAATTTAAATTCCCTCACCAAAAAAAAAAACAAAAAAAACACCAGATTCACAGAGTCTCATTAATGAATTCTTCTCAATATTTTGAGAGAAAATGACAATAATCTTATAGAAAGCTTTTGGAGACTAAAAAAAAAAAAACCAGCCCTGGCCGGTTTGGCTCAGCGGTTAGAGCGTCCGCCTGCGGTCCGGAGAGGCCCGGGTTCGGTTCCCGCTAAGGGCATGTACCTCGGTTGCAGTTTGTCCCCGGCCCTGGTTGGTCGTGCGGGTGGCAGCCACTCGATGTGTCCCTTTCACATCGATGTTTCCCTCTCTCTCTCTTCCTCTCTCTCCCTCCCACTCTGTCTGTACAAAAAATGGAAAAATGTCCTCGGATAGGATTAAAAAAAACAACAACAAAAAAAAAAAAAAAAAAAAAAACCAAAAGAGCCCTTCCCAGCTCACTTCATGAGACTACTTTGTCCTTGACGCCGAAACCTGATGAGGACATGATAACAAAGACAAACTACTGGCCAACTGTTCCTACAAACATAGACATAAAAAAAAACTTAACAAAATATTAGCATAAATATTTCACTAAAATGCCAAAGGAAAATGCATGACACCTGAGTTGGGTTTATTCATGGAACGCATACATTTTTTAATATTGGAGAATCAATAAATGTGCCCTGCTTCTGTTTGCCCTCCCCTTCCTGAACAACCCGCCCCCTGGCTGTCAGGTGGAGCAAGGACGGGGGCGGGGGACCCTGCAGTGGCTGAAGAGGGCAGCCTGGAGATGCGGCAGGGTGGGGGTGCTTCCATTCAGGGGAGGGAGGATGAGTATGGGAGACATCAGTTACTTTTTATGGATTAAGCAACTGAAGATGATAGAATGTTAGATGATAGACAGATGATGATAGATATAGATAGATAGATAGATAGATAGATAGATAGATAGATAGATAGAGATTAAAATAAATATAGGTGTAAATGAATGTGTGTACATATATAGGCACACACACATGCATACATATACATATGTGTCTTCAATATATAGGTCACCTTGCTCTGCTTGAGAAAGGTCAGCAAAATCTCAACAGCAATGAGCACATCTAGCAACAGACCTTAGCTTCTAAATACCACGTTCCACTAAAAGAAATGAGAAGTCCTTGGAGAAATGGTTGCTTCCAAGACTTGAGCATGACACGCACGTATGAGCCTATAACTGTTACGCCGGAAAGCAAGAACGATCCGGGAAGAATGGCCAACGGACACCCAAGCCAGCCTACATGAGGTCCCACTGGACAGATCAGGGACAATCTGAGCATTGAGGTGAATAATGATAATAACAGATCATGGTCCATTAAGAGGAGTAGGAATCCATGAGTCCTTTCAGACGCTAATTAAGTAATTAGTGTAACACTTGATGAGGAACAAGATACACATAGTTTTAAAGTACCTCCCACAAAAAATGCTTATTAGTTACAAAGAAGAAATTAGTAAATGTGTAATGGAGAAAGCAGCAGACACTACCTTCATCATGTAGTCAAAGTAAGCGTCATTAATAATGGAATGGAGTGGGATTGTACACCACCCGATGGGATCCAGTGAGAATACAGCACTATTCCCGCGAAGGACACAGAATGTGAACATCTGAACCTGAGTGTAAGGAGACTTCAAACAAACTCAGACTTGGGGACACTCTACAGAACAAATGGTGTGTAATCTTCAAAAGTGCCAAAGTCATGAAGTCAAGGAAAGACTGGGGAACCGTTGAAGACCAAAGGAGATCAAGATACAAAATGAGCCTGGCCCGTGTGGCTCAGTGGTTGAGCATCATCCCACTAAGAGGTCACAGGTTAGATCCCCAGTCAGGGCACACTGCCAGGGTTGTGGATTCAATCCCCAGTAGGGGGTGTGCAGGAGGCAGCCAATCTATAATTCTCGCTCCCTTTCCCTTGCTCTCTCTAAAAAAATCAATAAAAACATATATTTTTCAAAAGGACACACAATGAAAGGCAGCATGTGATTCTGAAAGGATCGTTGCTATCAAGATATGGCTGAAGCAACTGGGAAAACTTAAATAGGGTCTGAGGATTAGTTGGTATGATGTGTCAGTGTTGATATCTTGACTTTGATGGTTATATAAAAGAATGTCCTTATTACAAAAATATACTTTAAAAATATTCAGAGATGATGGAAGAACACGTCAGCAATCTACTCTCAAATGGCTTAGAAAAAGCAGGTTCTTTGTACTCCCAGTTTTTCTGTAGTTGTGTTATTGCTTCAAATGTTTAAATAAATACACATATATATCATGTTCTTTTCTCCGTGTGTGTGTGTGTGTGTGTGTGCAATTCACCACAAAAACAAATTAAAAGAGGAAAGAAGATAATTATTTCAAAATATACAGAAAAATATTTGACAAAGTTTTTCATGCAGAACTCATCTCATCAGAGAGACCTACAGCTCCTTCCCTGAGATGTGGACAGCTGGGAGTAAATGGCTCTCACCCTTTTAACAAAAAACAGACAGGCTAACTTTAAATCCACAATTTTTTTGGAACCTGCCAAAAAACAGAGGTCAGGAAGCAACTGGGCTAAAACCTAAGGTGGGACGGTACCTGCAGGGAGAGAAGAGAGACCGGCCTGAGCTCAACGGGCCAGATGCCACCAGACACCATAGGGTTGGGCTGAAACAGGTGACAGACTGGTGAAGGTCGTCTCACAGACCGGGAACACGGTGACATGGCTGGGCTGCATAGTGCGGAGATGGACATACCTTGTCATAGGTCCTTTCTTCACACACAGAAGAATTCAACAGGCTCTTTAAAATGCCCACTGTGTGTGAACCTGGGGTGAGGGAACAGCAGAAATGCAGAGACAACAAACTCCTCCGATTGTTCCCTTCTATTTTTACCAGGAACAGAAGTTCTAATGTGTTGGGGGAGGGTACAAGCTGCTCTGATGACATTGGGGGAAAGTTTGCAGTTAGGGGAAGGGAATAAGAAAGAACCCAAATCTGGGAAGGAGCAGGATCACACTCTGAATCCACAATCAGAGAGGACAGGGGCAGTAGAGTCAAGAAAGTCACACTCCTGAGACCCAAGGACATGGTGCATGTCTAAGAGTGAGGCTTCACCAGAACAGCAGAGGCTGCTACTGATGCAATTAGCTTATCATATGATCGTTTGAGTAGATGCAGGAAAAGCACTTGAAATAATACAACACCCATTCCTGGTAAATAGTCTCAGCAGACTAGCAGTAGAAGAGAACTCCCCAAACTAATGAAAATTATCTACAAAGAAAGAGGGAGGACAAGGGGGGGGGGTGTCATATAGACTGGAAGGGGAAGTAGAAAATCCTAAAAATAAACACTTTGGTAGGTTACAAGATACAAGGTCAATACACAAAATTCAACCCTATTGATATATAGCAGTAATGAACAATTTAAAATGTACAATTTTATTCATAACAATATCAAAACAGATGAAGAATTTAGGGATAATTTACAAAAGATGCATATATGGAAGACTTGTTCAATAGAAACTATATATTGCTGCCAAGAAAGTAAAGACGACCAAATAAATGGAGAGATGTATACCATGTTCATGGATTGGAAGTCTTATTACTATTAAAAATGGAATTCCCTGAAACTTAATGTATAATTTCAATGCAGTACCAGTCAAAATCCCAGGAGGTCTTTTTTTTGGTAGAAATTGAGTAGCTGATACTAAAATTTATATGAAAATGCTAAAGATCTAGCATAGCCAAAGTAAGTGTGAAAAAGAAGAAATAGATGACTTAGATTATCTGATATTGAGATGTCTATAAAGCTACAGTAAAGAAGTCACTGCCCAAGGACAGGCACATAGGACAGTAGAACATAATAGAAAGTACAGAAATAGCCCTGGCCAGTTTGGCTCAGCGGTTAGAGCGTCGGCCTGCGGTCCAGAGAGACCCGGGTTCGGTTCCCGCTAAGGGCACGTACTCGGTTGCAGTTTGTCCCCGGCCCTGGTCGGTCGTGCGGGTGGCAGCCACTCGATGTGTCCCTTTCACATCGATGTTTCTCTCTCTCTCTGTTCTTCTCCCTCCCTCCCACTCTACCTGAACAAAAAATGGAAAAATGTCCTCAGGTGAGGATAAAAAAAAAAAAAAAGAAAAAGAAAGTACAGAAATAGATTCACACATCTATTGCCAAATTATTTTTTTACCAAGAGGCAAAGATAATTCAATGAAGAGAATAATCGTCTTCTTAAAAAATGGCTTGAGAACAAATGGATATCCATGTGGGAAAAGAATGAACTCAAGCTCTTAATGCCATATACAAAATTAGCTTAAAATGGATCATAGACCTCAACCCAAAATCCATCAAACGTTGCAGTAGATAAAATTTTCTAGATAGGACATAAAATGAAATGCTATAAATTAGATTTAACCAACTTTTAAAACTTCTCTTCTAAAGACACAAAATGAGCCCTGGCCGGTTTGGCTTAGTGGTTAGAGCGTCAGCCTGCGGTCCAGAGAGACACAGGTTCGGTTCCCGCTAAGGGCACGTACCTCAGTTGCAGTTTGTGCCAGGCCCTGGTTGGGTCGTGAGGGTGGCAACCACTTGATGTGTCCCTTTCACGTCAATCTTTCTCTCCCTTTCTCTCTCTCCCTCCCACTCTATCTGAACAAAAAATGGAAAAATGTCCTTAGGTGAGGATAAAAAAAAAAAAAAAGACAAACCAAAGACTGAGAAAATATTTTCAAGTTAAATATTTGATAAAGAACTTATATTCAGCCCTAGTCAGTTTTGCTCAGTGGTTAGAGCATTGGCTCTCAGACCAAAGGTTCGTGGGTTCAATTCCCGGTCAAGGGCATGTATCTTGGTTGCAGGTTCGATCCCTGGCCCCAGTCAAGGTCATGTGGGAGGCAACTAATCAATGTGTCTCTCTCTCACTGATGAATGTTTCTCTCTCTCTCTCTCTCTCTCTCTCTCTCTCTGTCTCTCTCTCTCTTTCCCCCTTCCTCCCTCTCTTCCACTCTTTCTGAACAGCAATGGAAAAACATCCTCGGATGAGGATTAACAACAACAAAAAAGAACTTATATTCAGATCATATAAAAACCTTTTGGAATTCAACAATAAAAAGCCTTCCTTAAATGCCTGGATAGGAGAAATAAGGACAATTTCTCAAAAGTCCAAGCAATTAGAAAGTGTATTACTTAAGAAGCTTAGATAAAAATGTAGTCAGAGACATTCTCCAACAGACTATGAACCAAAATACAGACTATAAACCAAAATACAGAGCTAAAGAATTCTAAAACTATGCCCTGGCTGGTTTGGCTTAGCAGATAGAGCATCGGCCTATGGACCAAAGAGTCTGGGGTTTGATTCCAGTCAAGGGCACGTACCTCAGTTGCAGTTTGGTCCCTGGCCCTCACAGGAGTCATGCGGAAAGGAGCCAGTGTCTCTCTCACATTGATGTTTCTCTCTCTCTCCCACCCCACTCATTTCCTCACCTCTTTCGAGGCTTTTCGGCAGCTAGAAAAGGACAGGCAATTTGATGCAATACACCGAAGACCTGAAAATATCTATCCTCTTCAGGTTGCAGCTGGAGTTGTAGGAATGTGTCTTAAGGAAATTACTACGAACCAAAAATAACCACATGGATCTCCACCACAGCATCATATACAAACAAACATTGGAAGGATGCTGGGTGCCCCACAGTAGGAAATGGACAAAGGAACTCTGCACATCCATTCACAGAGACACCGTTCATTTCTTCAATGGCGTGTGGACAAAGAATATTTAATGATTAGGAAGGATTTCCATAACCTTTCATAGGTTTTTTTTTTTTTTAAGCTGTTCTATTGAAAACCAAGAATGTTGCTGCTTTATGAATATTTCTTTAAGCACCAGGATTTATTTGGCATCTCCCTAAGTTTTTTTTAATTTCTCTTTCTAAGTTTCTTTTAAACATTTTTGGGTAGAACATTTCACTTTAACTGTGTACCTCCCTTGAAAAATCACGGCATGCTTTAAGTACTACTGACTTTTACTTCCTGAGATGGCAGTATTCATAATTTATTTTTAAAAGAAACAATAGGGGAGCCATCATTCAGTCTCTGGTTTGTAACACCAACGCATATAAATCAAGAGCTTCGTCTCAAACATGACGGTGCAATCTCAATAATTTATGACTTGACAGACTCGACTAAAACACTAATTGCTGTAACAATGTGTACTAATTTTATGACACAAGTAATTAAAATATTAGTTTTTACCAATCGCCAGCAATTCATATTTCTAAATGGAAACACACGCATACACGAGTAGATTAATTCAAACAGAACCTCCAACACATGTATTTTTGAAAAGGACTGATCTAGTAATAAAATATTCTCCACCACAAATGTGAGCCCAAGCCATAATCCATTTATTTTAAATATGTGAATGTTCCGACTTCTGGCTCACAGTCAAACCTCTGAGACACTCTGCCCAGGAGGCGCAGGGTCCTCTCCCACCGCTGTCTGGGGTCACACCACGCACTCAGGGCTCCTCCTGGGCGGTTCCAGGCCGCTCTCAGACCAGACCCCCAAAGAGTTGGAGTCAGTGCCTGTTCCCGGTGGCTGACTGCACACAGAGCAGCAGGACTCGGGGAGCCCTGGGGAGCGCATCTCCACCACCGAACTACGGGGGACTCCTTCTGTGGAATTTTGTGGATTTGTCTCACCTTCGTAGCTCTGCTTGGGACCTCTTTTCTTTTTTTTTTTCTATCTCTCTCTATTGATTTTAGAGAGAAAGGAAGGGAGAAGGAGAGAGAGAGAGAAAGAGAAACATCAATAAGAGAGAACATCGAAGGGCTGCCTCCTGCATGCCCCCCACTGGGGGATCAGGCCCACAACCTGGGCATGTGCCCTGACTGGGAATCAAACCGGCGACCACTTGGTGCAGGGTCAATGCTCAGTTACTGAGCCCCACAGGCCAGGCTGCTTGGAACCTCTTAGAACCAGCAACCCGCAGCCAGACGCCTCTCTGGAAAGATGCCCACTGGGTTCAGTTCGCTGCAGTCTGCATCACCTAATTACACATCATCCTGAAAACACTCCGAGGCTGTAGCCGCCAGGAACTATTCTGACATCGGTCGCTCTTCCCCTTCGCGGTGCTGCTGAGCACCATCTCCTATACATTGCAGGTCTTTCTGAAGACTACCCAGCGCCCCCTGGCGCAGCTCCACTTGGGGACCCTGGCACTCATTCAAGCTCTCCCCCCCCCCAAATACGGCCAGAGTTTCATGAGAAACAGGTTCCAGGAGACCTACATGTGTAGGAAGTTCCTGCTTGCTTGTCACCTACGTGTGATGAGCTCCACAATTATTACATATTGAAGACAGACGCACTCCCTGAACACTGACAAGTCCAGACACTTGAGAAAACGGAACCGAAGCAGCAGTCACCGCCTGCCCGTCACTCGCCAGGCGGCCCAGGTGCTGCAGCTGTTCTGCCGACTCACCACGGCACAGTCCCGTGCGCTCACCTCGCCGCTGAAGAAATACCGAATTAGCTCACGTCACCTTCAATCGTGCACCTGAGAAGTGAGGAAACCCAACATTTGTCCAAAAGGAGTCAAAAGCGATAGGCTTGCTGAAGCCATGTGTGTGCCAGGCACACATTCGGAGGCCGTGCCAGCTCCTGGCTACGGCGGATGCTCCAGCACGTCACCGCCGTGCCCGGATCCCCCAATGGGCACACAGCCGTGCTGTCCCTGGAAGGTCAGCAGAGTG